>NC_036656.1:4946277-4948266 GCF_002806865.2 Cucurbita pepo subsp. pepo | reverse complement strand
GGGGGGTGGGATTCAAAAACTAACCTTCTTCCAATTGCCTAGCTCTCCTTTTTTGTCAGTCCCCTGCTGAGATTTGCGTACCTAAAAAAAAGAGACAAACGTAAATCACTTCAAGATCTAGGCTTCTTTCATTAATCATTTGGGAGGGAGTAATTTAGAGTTTGGGTGGGAGAGGTGAAATTATTTAAGGAGGCTGCACAATGTGACTAGTGATTTTATACTGGATGTAGGAGAGAAACTAAAAGTAATGATTTAGTAAACATTCAATGATCTAGAGGGTGGTAGCCGCGTTGATAATTTTCCGTGAGAGGGAAGTATAAGGAGAAACATGAATGGTTTCTTGATATTTGATCCAAGGTGTTTTGTTTTTTATAAATAATTTCAAAGACGAAGACGTGTTGAAAAGAGATATATTGGTAGTAACAACAGTTCTCATTTAGAATAACATGCTACAATAATTTATAAATGTTTCGCTGCCACTATCCTTTTCCATTCGCGTGGTTATTGACTGTATTTTTCTATTTCTTCTTAAAGACTAAAAATACAACTGACAACAAAGTACCAGGATGGAATAATTGTATCAGCCTACCAAAATATAACTGGTGGAAAACAGACATACAGCTAAGTGTGCGAAGGCATATTCTGCATTTCATTCGAACTCTTCTTTGATTTGTGCTTTGATTTCTTCTCCCTTTTTTTACTCCTGCCAAGTTTTGATGCAATTTCTAATTAGCAGCTGGGAAACAAGATAAGAGGGGGTACTAAACTAAGCAAGAGGTAGACTAATTCTATTCAAGATATCAAAAGTTTGTATAAAATACTCGTCATTGGAGCCCAGTCCCCAGCAAGATTTTAATTTTCTGTTGATGTGCTTTAAGTCCTTTTCTGAAGGGAATGCATATTTATTAATCTGTAAAAAAAGTACAACACACTAGCGCATTAGAAATGTAGCCTACAACCACAAGTTCGTAGGAGATACTGATACAAAATTTCCGAAAGAGGGAATAAGCTAAATTTACTCTCCTCCTACTACTACAACAGTATACGTTTTAGACTACTGATTCAATCAGTTGGAGAAAAAGACAAGTTCATACCCATGAGTCAATTGAATTAAAACGCTCATAGAGCTCAGAAATTATATGTGCAGAATTTTGGCGAGAGAGAATACTATCCAGGTACCTACACATGAACTGAGAAGAATAAGTGAACCATTGCACGTAAGGGATGGAAACAACAGAATGTTGCCAATTAAAGATGGAAAGATATATTTGTTTTTCTTTTATAAACACAATCAGCTTTCAACAAATGAAAGCATAAAATAAAGATCATAGTTTCACTTCCATACAAAAAGACAAGCCCAAAAGAAGAGCCAAACTTATAAAAAGGGTTCAATTGTTAAATATTAGCAGACGTCAATGGATGATAACAAATAATCCATAAATCCATCATTTCTCTAAGTTTTTAAAATAAATAAACAAGCTTTCATTAAAATAAATGAAAGGGCATTCGAAGGCCAAAATAGACTACCTAACCAATACAAGAGCTTCAACAGAATTAGAATCTCCAATGAAATTTCCTAAAAGCATGCATGCCATGCAATTAGAAGTCCACCATCGTAATTTTTTATGGGAGGGAAATTTTAAATAATTCAATGAAACTAGATAAGTAGTATCTTTTCACCTTTCAAAGCCAATAAATCAATGAACTTCATTTGATCTGCACAATGCAGCCAATGCGAACTAAAAATAACTAAACGAATCTAGATAAGTAGTAACTTCTCACCTTTCAAAGTCAATAACTCCATGAACTTCATTTGATCTGCGCAATGCAGCCAATGCTAACTGCATGTGATCAATAAGATTGAAACAGATAGAACGTAACAAAGTTATCAAATTATGTAATCTAATTACTGAATAGGAACTTAAGAGGAATAGAACCTATAACAAAATTCTACCTCCCTGAAAGACTGTTAATAGAGGCTGCCCCCCC
>NC_036656.1:4908175-4946120 GCF_002806865.2 Cucurbita pepo subsp. pepo | reverse complement strand
CCCCACCCACCCTCTACACACACACACACACAGCAGCCTTCCACCCTCCACTTTCCTAATGTATGCATATAACCCAGCATTCCACCCTCCACTTTCCACTGAAGAATTATTAGCCAAGGGTAAACTCAAAAGTTTAAGCTCAATCCTGAAATAAATTCAATTATTGCACCAGGATACTTGAAGATCAACGTAGAAAGTTTCAAGTCCTAAAGTAGTAAGTTCCTTACAGGACACTGTGTAATAGAAAATAAGCACCTGCCCAGGAGGGAAGAGAAGTGGGGCATCTGTTAACATAATTTTATCAACCTCTAACGATGCTGTTTCCTGCAGAATTCACAAGCAAAATCAACACAGAATTAAAATTTTTAAATAAAGAGCAAAATTTAATGAAAATTACAATTAGACAATTCTGTTGAAAGTACATGATGCAAGTAATAAAAAAATATCAAATAAAGCTTAAAAAGAAGAAACAGGAGAAAAACATGGACTTTTCCTCAACGTAACAGCGATAAAAGTATGTCAACCAGGGCAAACATAGGTCAACTAGTTAACAAGGCATAATAAACTCTACAAAAGGCTAGACGTTAGAAGTTCTACCCCAACCCTTGTTCGAACTAAAAAAAGAAAAACTATGTTATGAGAACATACGAGTGCAACTTTCACATTTCTTTTTTATAAGAAACTGAACTTCTATTGACAGAAAAATGAAAGAATACAAGAGCATCCAATCAACTAGAGTTTCAATCAAGTAAAATAAGACCAAGCAGATAATTACAAAGGAGTAACATAGAACCTAGTGGTGGATCAAACCTCACTACGAACTCTCTCGACCTCTTTATAGACTATTGTTTTTTTCACCCCCCAAACCCCATAAAACCATACAAATCTCCACCTGCCACAAAAACCTTCCCTTCTAACGAAAAAGGGGATGGAAAATGAACTCCTCAATAAAAAATTGTGGCCTATAAAAGAGGGTAGATCTATCAAAATATTTTAACGTTTTCACTCAAAAAACACTTCTCATCTCTCTATTTAGTTCCTACACCTACTTCTGACAATCCTAAAGAATACCAGCATACCTTACAACAATTGAAGTTGAAAAAGTTTAAGGCTATTTTTAAGAACATAGAAAAATTACTCTCGCTAGGTGCTGTTTTAGGGGCTTGACTCCTAGCTGCCCCTTGTTTTAATTGTCTGGTCAATGCATTTTGTCAACACATGCAAAGATTTCTTTGATCACATTGACCAATTGACATAATGTTCAGAAGAAAGCACCAAAAAAATTGACCAACACTAAAATTAGCATCAAATAGACAAGAGATGAATTGTGTCTCCATGCAAGGAAATTTCACAAATTTAAAATCAGTATATTGCTAAACAGATTGACCACAAAAACTAGAAGAGCAGACATACTCATACTACAGTATATTGCTAAACAGATTGACCACAAAAACTATAAGGGCGGACATACTCATACTACAGTACATGGCAAAACAGAATGACCACAAAAACTTGAAGAGGGATATACTCATACTACAGTATATCAACTACATTGAATAAGCAATTACCTTCAGCATTTGAAGCCTTTCAGCATTCTCATGGAAGACTTCCTGAAAACATGCACCATTTATCACCAAGTGGAACAACAATGAAAGACAAAAAAATTTAACCAACGTTATAAGAAGGAAAAGAATGCCCTAGAAAAAATAGATGTATTTTGTTTCAGCATTGCTTAGAAAATCCACAAAGTAATAATAATATCAATAAATAAGACCATACTTACCTCCATATCATGTACATAGCCTTCAACTGATCGGTAAGGTGCATAAACAATAAGATCAAATTCCAGACTCTAGAAAACAGAAAGAAAAAAGAGAAGAGAAAATATATATAAATGGTGGGGAGAATAGAGGGGGGAACCAAAGTAATGAAGTGAGCGAGATAAGAACAAGTTATGAGACACATCCATGCCTGATAAACTATCATCTCATAATTGAGAATAATTTGATGATCCTGTGAAATCCCCTTGCCAAGCTCCTCAGCTGAGACATGATTTTCTTCTATCTTACAAGCTGCATAAATGCAAGTCAACCTGGGCAGGAGAAGGTTAGCTACATCCCGAAAGTACTCTACAGTTTGTATGATGATAATAAGTGGCAATGAGAGAGAAACAATTTGCAGAAGCAACACTTCCTAAGTCGAAGAGTTTTACAAATGGACATCCAACATCCAATCAATGTGTCTAGCGCTAAGCATTTTAATTACATTCATACCTCTAAATGATTTTTTGCGAAGTCAAATAGCAAGTTGTAACACATTAAATAAGGGAAACTTCAAACGCATAAGGCACATGTGCATCTAAACTCTTACATCACATTTTTGGGATTATGTTGCATCACAGACCATTGTAAGTAGAATCTCTTAAAATATATAAGAGCCGTTGCCTGCAAAGAGTAAACAAAACTAAGGAAAAACATAAAAGTCGGATTTATATAAACAAAAATTTCAATATTTGAAATATATTAGACTTTTTATGTGAAAAGAAAAATGGATCATTCAATCAGCTTATCTTATTTGAATACCTGGATTTTATGAGGAAAATGAAAATTGTTGCATACTTCTTGAAGTTTGTTCTCGTAAAATACTCGCATAAATTGCTCTTCTTCAATACTCAAAGGTTTGGGGCGGGAATGTTTGTCAGCTGACATTAAAATAAACTATCATACCAAGAGTTGGTAATTATACATTAAGATTTAATGCTAGAGTTATAGTTTTAAGCTCCTGCAAAAGAGCAGCAGAAGAGTAGTTACCATTTTCTTTTGAATTTATCAGAGGGTCTGGATAGGACAATGATCCGTCTGCATCTACCACCATCAGTGTTGCTCCAAACTAGACCAAGAGGATAGTTAGTTAGCAGAGATAGTAATATTAAAACTCATAAAAGCAGCCGCCAAATACTTTAATTAAACACATGAAGTGAAGAAGGGAATTGCCGTCAGCAATTTGGAGTTTTGGGAAGAAATGAAGCATGAGAAAACTGCTCTTTCAAATAAAAATAAAAATTAGTACAGTAGACAAAACTGATTGAAGTATCATCTCATTCTATTAATACCTTCTCCAGAGCTTCGATTGCTCTCTGGTTAGCAGCTTTGTACCTGCCAACCTGTACAACATATGAATCGTGTTCATACTTTAGATACACAATTGACTCTTCTTCAAGTCCTAAATACAAGTGAAACTCAAAAGCCAACAATCGTCTAGCAAATTTATGAATGAAGTTCGCTCGAAAGTTGTCATAGAACAAATAACCAAAAACTAATGCGTCCAACTGAAGCAATTGATAATATGACTATACACTTCGCACAAGTACCGTAGAAGTAAGAAACTTCAGTTCCTTCATTAAACAATCTAAAGAAACGGAATCTCCTCAAATGAGATTACATATCGTGGAAATTGAAAGGGCGCAAATGAGATAAAGGACTACCAGCCTAATTGTAAATAAATATCTCAAAGAATTGATTCTAAGATTACTCGAAGTTCTTTTGATCAGAACCCAGCAAGAATATAACGCGGCAGTACTAGTAACTATCTTTTTCCAAACCGCCAGGGGGAAAAAAGGAAGGGAAAAGTACCAGCTCGTGAGGACTCAAGATCCATTTGGCTCGTTGAGTCGAGGTCTGGAAATCGGCCATGGCTACTCAGAAACCTCAGTATCTCCACCAGGCAGTTATACTGTCAAGTCACAGCAGCCTCTATACAGATTCAATGTCTAGAGAAAGTAAAGAAAGAGCTGGAATCTTCTATTTCAAGTAGCGTCAAACGGAAATTAGCAGTATGAACCTTACCTGTGATGAGTGAAGGGCTCTGAGAGAAACGAAAGATGCAAGCTTTTGTTCTGCGAACAATGGCGCGCGTTGATTCAGCGGGGATACCCAATTTGCTTTCGCACAAATGCCGCCAATTATAAAAGGCCAAGGTTGGTTAAATTACACATTTTAGTCTAATAGGTTTTTGCTTCCGTGCGGCTGCAACAGAAAAGGGGCGGCGTGCCGGCGCCGTTCAACGGAGAAGAAACAGAAATAAATAGTAGGGCTACGCCGATGGAAGCGTGCCGGCGGGTGACTGCAGCGGAGAGAGCGTGCCGGCACGGGTTCTAGTATAGCTAGAGATCAGTACGGAGGAACGAAAGGGGGAAAACGGGCCGTGGTGATGCTATATAAAATAAAATAAAATAAAATAAAAAATAAAAAATAAAAAAATTTAGGAAACAAAATGAATAATTATTTATAAACTTAAATTACAATAGTTTTTCATATTTATTAAATAAACATTTTAATTCGTAATTATATTCCAAAAAACAAAAAATAATTCTAAAAACAGGTGTAAAGTATTATCATAAATCACAAAAATATAAATAAATAAGCAAAAAAATAGTGTTTATAGTCTCTAACTAAAAAATTAAAAGTAAAAAACTAAATTGATCATCAAATACGGTTTTGTTTATTTAATTAGAAATTCATCAAATATGGTTTTGAAATAAATTTGAAAATTCAAATTTACGATTAGTCTATTTGTTGATTTTTAAAAACGTTGAATATATCAAATAAATAAAAATACAATAATCACAATCTTTAGAATTATGATGAAGCAACTAAATATGACCTAAAATAATGGAGAATCTCTGATATTTGTTAAATACAAAATTAAATCACATTAAGTAATTTATTTATCTCCATGGTTTAAAAGACCATGAGACAGCTTTTACTAATTTTAGTAAAATAACATTTTGTTTTAATTTTTTTCCTAAATAAGCATTAAGTTAAATTGTGTATATAGCTTCTTTTAATTAAAATATGTTTAAATTTAAATTCCAAGTTCAAAAAGCTCATGAAAATCAGTCAAAGCCCCTATGGTTTGAAAGTAGCGAACCTGAAAAGTAAATGTCATCTCCTCACTTTAAACTGTATAAATATAAGAAGTAAAAAAGGCTGCAATTTTTAAAAAAATATATGATAATAATAATAATAATAATGTAGACTTTTTAATAGCTCCTCCTCGTTGTAGAGGACAAAAACGTCATTTTAAGAATTAAAATGATAGATGTCTTAACGAGTCGTGACATCAACAAAAACATAATTTTTAAATCGATTTTGAAAAATAATTCAAATCTCATAATGATGAGACTAATTGAAGTGTAATCATATGATTAAGCAATAAACGGAAATGGGAATCTTCGCTTCCACTAAGAAAAAGAAATTTTTAAAAAAGCTGGAAGCAAAGGAAGATGGGAATATTAAAAAAAATGGAAGAAGTTAAAATGGAGATTTGTTGGGAAGGAGATGTTGGAGTTGGGAAACAGCCTAAAAAAGTTGACTTTTTGGAATTGGGTTTGTGAAAGGCCTTTCAGAGGCAGATTGAAGAATTATAAGTTGGAAGATAAACCCAACCGAATTATAAATAAATATATTTTATAATATCATCAAACCCCTTTTGTTTATCAAAGTCAAAATTGTCCTTTCTTACTGTTTGCTAAGAGAGAGGTAGCGTAGAAGATTTAAGAATCGGGTCAGACAGAGAGCATTTGTCTTCATTTCGCTTCTTTTGCTCTGATGGGAGAGTATTTCTTGTGAAGAACCGCTCGTATTTTTTTGGTTCAATCTGCTACTGAAATCGAAGATTGACCCAAGAACTATTGCTGGTTATTTGGTGTTTTCTTGTGAATTTCTGTTCTGATTACTGGTGTTATTCGTCTGTGAAATGCCTTTTTTGTGTGTAAATTAAAGGATCTGGATTCTGGGTTTTTAGGTTTTGACCCTTTTTGAATGTTTCTTTGTGGGACTCGCCTCGGTATTTCTGGTCTTTGTCTTGACTTTTATGTAGAGAATGTCAATTACCATTCGATGAACGATTTGTGTCCGATGGCTTAGTTGAATTCGTAAGAGCTGGGGTTTTGAATTTGTAATCGAATTGTCCTGTAAGGTATTTTTTGAAATGGGGTTTCTCTGATCTGTTTCAAGATCCTTTCTGATTGCCTTTTGGGGGTCTAGGGTTCGAAGCTGAATGATTCTTTTCCCAAATCTTTTTTGAGTTTGATGGGCTAGACCCCCATCCCCCATTGCTGTTATTTCTGATCCAAGATTTTGATTCTTAATCTCTCTGGGTTTCCTTTTGAAAACCAGCTTAAATGCATCTTTCACCATGGAAAATTCTGTCACATTGCGCTGCTGCTCTATTAATGGACAAGAAGAGCCGAAGAAGAGATGGGTCTGCCACTGGACATGAGTCCAAGAAAAACTTATCAATTCTTCGAAAACTGCAAGAGGACAAGCTTAGGGAAGCTCTTGAAGAAGCATCTGAAAATGGGTCTCTCTTCAAATCGCAAGATATTGACGAATCCGACTCAATCGGCGACCAGGACAACGGCGGCGGCGGCGGTGGCTTGGGCAAGTCCCGTTCGCTCGCCAGACTCCACGCACAGCGAGAATTTCTACGCGCCACTGCACTGGCCGCCGAGCGCGCTTTCGAGTCTGAAGACGACATTCCTGACCTCCATGAATCTTTCTCCAAGTTCCTTATGATGTATCCGAATTTCCAGTCCTCGGAGAAGATTGATCAGCTGAGGTACAACGAGTACTCGCATCTTTCTTCAAAGGTATGCCTCGATTACTGTGGCTTCGGACTTTTTTCTTATGTTCAAACACTGCACTATTGGGAGTCCTCCACATTTAGCTTGTCTGAGATTACTGCAAATTTGAGTAACCATGCTCTTTATGGATGCGCTGAAAAAGGGACGGTTGAACATGATATTAAGGTCAAGATCATGGACTATTTGAACATTCCTGAGCATGAATATGGGCTTGTGTTTACTGTGAGTAGAGGGTCAGCTTTTAAATTGCTTGCTGATTCATATCCTTTTCAAACGAACAAGAAATTGTTGACCATGTTTGATTATGAGAGCGAATCTGTGAATTGGATGGCTCAGTGTGCTAGAGAGAAAGGTGCAAAAGTTTATAGCGCCTGGTTCAAATGGCCATCCCTGAAACTCTGCTCCACTGATTTGAGAAAACAGATTTCAAATAAGAGGAGAAAGAAGGACTCTGCTACTGGTCTTTTCGTGTTTCCGGTTCAATCTAGAGTGACGGGGGCAAAGTACTCATATCAATGGATGGCTCTAGCACAACAGAACAACTGGCATGTTCTGCTTGATGCTGGATCTTTGGGTCCGAAAGACATGGATTCGCTTGGACTGTCCCTTTTCCGGCCAGATTTTATTGTTACATCGTTCTACAGAGTTTTCGGGTTTGATCCTACTGGTTTCGGATGTCTACTAATCAAGAAATCCGTAATGTCGAGTTTACAGAATCGTTCTGGGAGTACAGGGTCAGGAATTGTGAAGTTAACTCCTGAATATCCTATGTACCTGAGTGATTCAATTGATGGTATTGATGGATTTGCTGGGATTGAAGATGATGGAGTCTCTGAGAATGTCGATAAAGCCTCTGAATCACGGCAAAGATCTCAGTTGCCTGCTTTCTCGGGCGCATTTACATCTGCTCAGGTTAGAGATGTATTCGAAACCGAGATTGATCATGAAAGTTCTGAAAGAGACGGTACGAGCACTATATTTGAGGAAACAGAGAGTTTCTCTGTTGGAGAGGTGATGAAGAGCCCGATATTCAGTGAAGACGAGTCATCTGATAACTCGTTGTGGATTGATTTAGGTCACAGTCCACTTGGGTCTGATAATGCTGGCTTCAACAAACACGAAATCGCCTCCCCATTGCCCCCATATTGGTTTGCGTATCGAAAGAATAGGAGACAATCACCCAAACCAACTTCAAAAATTTACAGCAGCCCGCTTTATGATGACAAAGAAGTAAATTCAAGGCCAGCTGATGAAAGAAATATTCTGTCATTTGATGCTGCTGTCATGTCAGTTTCTCAAGAGCTCGATTCAATAACGAGCCCTGCCTCACAGAGTGGGAAAAAGAGTTCGGAACGTACAGACGTGTTGGAGGTAGATGAAACTAGCAAATCAATTTCAAACGGTATGTCAAGTTGTGATGTCAGATCTCGTCTTGGCAATTCAAATTCTAGCTCACAGCATCATAACCTAGAGAATGGTCTAACTTCTGAGATCTGTCCAGAGATTAAGGAGAGTGCGATACGACGGGAAACCGAAGGTGAATTTAGGTTGTTGGGACGCCGAGGGGATAGATTATCTGAAGTGCAGAACAAGGGAAGAAGAGTCTCTTTTGGCATCGAAGAAAATGGTAAAGAGCACCAGAGCTGTAATATGGAGCCAGGTGAAACCTCTGTTACTAGCTTCGATGACGATGAAGGTACCAGTGACGGCGAATATGGCGATGGGCAAGAGTGGGCCAGGAGAGAACCCGAGATAGTATGCCGTCATATTGATCATATTGACTTGTTGGGTCTCAATAAGACCACTCTCAGACTAAGATTTCTGATCAATTGGCTTGTCACGTCGCTACTACAACTTCGGTTACCTGATTCGAATGGAAGTAGCAGAGCAAATCTTGTTCAAATCTATGGTCCGAAAATAAAATACGAAAGGGGTGCTGCCGTGGCATTCAACGTGAGAGACAAAGTTAGGGGGCTAATTAACCCAGAAATTGTACAGAAGCTGGCTGAAAAAGAAGGTATATCTCTAGGAATCGGTTTCCTTAGTCACATACGCGTAGTCGACAATCCAAGGCACAAAAAAACCAGTTTGAACCTAGAAGATACTACCCTCTGCAGACCAATGGCAAATGGAAAGCTTGGTGACAAGGGCGGGTTCGTGTGTGTCGAAGTCGTGACAGCTTCTCTGGGATTTTTGACCAATTTCGAAGATGTCTACAGATTATGGGCTTTTGTTGCTAAGTTTCTTAATCCAACCTTTATCAAAGAGGGTACTCTTCCAACTGTTCAAGAAGAATCAGAGGTATAATAACCAAAGAAGCAGAGCCATTGACGGCATAGGTACAGCTTCAAGATTATGTCATTTGGACAAGAAGGGAGAAAGACACGAAAATGGAGGATGGTGCATTATCTTCCCACGCTTCTCTGATGAGTCGAATCGAACTTCACTTGCGGCTCTCAAGAACATGCTGATGGATTTGTTTATTCATACTTATTTTAACCGGGTTTGTTCTGGTTTCGAGTTTATTGCGAGATTGGGCTCTGGAAAAAAATAGTTTGCTCTCGAGTGAGCAGCCATGGCAGCTTGATCTTGCTGGTACATAGCTCCAGAGAAGCTCAAATTCTTGATTCTGTGTAAAAGAAGTGTTTATTCATACTTATTTTAACCGGGTTTGTTCTGGTTTCGAGTTTATTGCGAGTTTGAGCTCTGGAAAAATAGTATGCTCTCGAGCGAGCAGCCATGGCAGCTTGATCTTGCTGGTACATAGCTCCATAGAAGCTCAAATTCTTGATTCTGTGTAAAAGAAGTGTAGCTTAGAATTATGGCTGCTGTATTTAGCTTATTATTCTCAGCAACATTTCCCATTATCAATCCTTCTTTTTCTTCTGACTTAGGCTCATATTTTTCGACGTTAAAGTCAACGTAAATACATGTTTGAACGAACCCTCGAGTCGTTTTTCTATCTGTTCTGTCTCTTTATGCTAGAACACTGGGATCAATATTCAAGGTGAAGATAACTGTGATCAAACATCATAAATAATCTGAGTCGTAACACTATAACTAGTCGAGTATAGGACAATGGCTTTTTGTTACCGATCTCTAATAGTATATACAATTATGATGATTTATTGAACCCTAAAAACAAATAGGACCAAACTTATAATTTAACTTTTTCTTTTTAATATAAGTTAGTTTGGTTTTACCCGGATAGTGTTAGTTGGGACGGTTTAGTATTATTTGACTTTGGGTATGATTTACTAATATGTCAATTTTAAGGTTTATTGACTTAATTTTGTTGGTTGGTTTATATGTATGTTAGACGTAGTAAGACATTGACTTTGACCTAATATCTTCGATAAAATTTTAATAAAATTTTAAAATAGCTACTCGTAAGTTGCACGCTTTTCACATTAATTCTTATTTTAATTTTATTTTGCAACCTAAAAAAAATATTAGGATAGGTTTTGGATAAGATAATGAGCATTAAACAATCTCATAAATATATAAATATATATATAAGATTTGAAGATCAAAATTGAGCTGGAGTCAATGCACCCAACATGTATACATAAATTTAATGCTCCACTTGAGGTGGGTTGTATGATTTGAAATAATAAATATGATAATGTTTAAAAGGAGGAAATGATTTATTAATGTTAATGAAAGTGAAAATGATTGACATAAATTTTATATTCATGATAAAGGGCAATAATGAAGTTGACATGCAAATATAAAAAAATTGTGATTCCATCCTAGAAAGAGACAGAACCAAATGGAAGGCTTTAATGTCGAAATGTATTCATAAAATTAGAGGATAAATCGTGGCACGAGATATAGTAAGGAACTTTTTCGAGTCAATATGTAGAGCTTAGAAATGAAAGAAGAACTATTGTGCTATGTCCTAATTGATTCGAGGTACCTACCATCATTATTTATTACCTTCAATTCTACCTTTGGTACTAAAACTCATTACGCTATTAATTGCGTAACACTATTATAATTCAGTTTGAAATAACTTTAGTCTAAGCATTAACTTAAATATCGAAACATATTGATATAACACCTATTAATGTGAATTTTTTTTTGTTGCAGATCGACTAGTCTGAACTCGGATCAAATTCTTACATTAACAAAAAGTTCAAAATGTCAGTACAACATCAACACAAATATCAATATTATTGGTTTCTTTTTTACTTCTATCTCTAAATATTAATATTAGTTACTAACTTTTTGTTTTTAAATTAGAATTTTATTTTTATTTTGTTCCGTGAACAAAATACTGTGAAATTTAATGGAATTAAAGCTAAATATATTCGTGAAATATTATTATTATTGATAATTCATAAATATTACAAATATGTGATTGTAGAAAAAAAAAACTTTTAAAAACATTGGTAATTATCGTATATTCAAAATTTCTTACACGATATGTATAATATAATATGAATTAAATAGTTGGATGATAAAAGTCCCACATCGGCTAATTTAGGGAATGATCATGGGTTTATAATCAAGGAATACTCTTTTCATTGGTGTGAGGCCGCCTCCTGATAAAGCCCAAAGCAAAGCCATGAGCGCTAATGCTGAAAGTGGACAATATCATACCATTGTAGAAAATCGTGTCTTCTCGAATATCATGTTATCAGAGCCATGCTCTAAACTAAACTTAATCTCAAATGTCGAACAAAGGACTTCAAAAGTGGCTCTAAACTTAATCTCAAATGTCGAACAAAGGACTAAACGGAGTCAAGCCTCCAAGGTATGGTACGATTGAGGGGAGGTTTCACTCTGTTCGAGGGGAGGATGGGAGGATGGTGAGGTTGGACAGAACAGGATGGGCCTGAATGAGCTATGATCCATCTCAGGGGGTGGGAGGTGTCTGGGCCCGATTCATTGCTTCGAAAATGGAAAATGGTGGCAGAAATGGGTGAACGAAAGGACGGTGAGGAAGAGGAAGAAGGAAGGAAGTCCAAAAGTCTCCATCAACCACAACCATAATATTCTTCGAAAATCGCAACTTCGATACGTATCTGAACTCCCACCGCCACATTTCACCATCATCGTCTTCCCCATTTTCACTCTCTGCACCACCTTCCTCCAACAATGGCGCCTTCCTCTCCTCAGTTCTTCAGAATCGTTTTACACAACAATCTCGAAGACCGAAAACTAGTAAAAACAAACCCCTCTTCTGTTTTCTATTTTTAATTTTTTTTCACGTATCTTGTTTTCCAGATGATTCCGAAGAAGTTCGTGAAAGATCATGGCGAACTTTTGTCCACTTCCGTACGTCTCAAGCTCCCGGACGGCATGGAATGGAAGGTCGGTTTGACGACGGCTCCCAACGGCGTTGTTTGGCTGCAAAATGGGTGGCACAAATTTGCAGAGCATTATAGCTTAGAGTTTGGTTCTTTATTGGTATTTAAATCAGATGGGTTTTCAACTTTTCAAACATCCATATTCGACCCAAGTGGTGTAGAAACAGAATATTGTTGCATTTTCAACGATTCAAGAGCAGAATTTACAATGGAATATGAGGATTCTGATGAAAATACAGAGAGTTCCCCCCTGCGTTTAAGTAAGAGGAAGAACAAGCCTTCAGTTCCATCTCCTCCTCAATCTCGTAAGAAAATGAAACCTGAAGAAGGTATGAACATTTTGAGTATATAGAGCTTACAGGTTCAAATAAGTGTTGTTAATGGCCAATCTATGCAGAAGGATGCCTAATCATAAAGAACATGCCAAAAACTGAAGCAGGGGTATCAAGTAGAAGGCAACAATTTGTGAACAAACCTGAAGCAGCTCAAAGATTCACCTCAAAATCAGAGAAGCCTATCTTTAAAATTGTCATGAAACAACCAAACGTACGAGGAAAATTTGCCATGGTAAGCACTTTCTTCTACAAACCCACATAAAAAAACACCTCCTTTCTTCAATTCAGCTGAAAAAATTGAAGCTTTTTGGTTCTTGTAGACTATCCCCAAAGATTTTGCAGAGAAACACTTACCTGATGACTTCGGAATCATCAAACTCCAAACCCCAAACGGTAGAAAGTGGCCACTTTTGTACAAACGCAGACGAAATCAAGAGAACTTTGTGTACTTTTCAAGTGGGTGGAAGCGTTTTGTAGAGGAAAATGTGTTGAAAGAAGGGGATATTGGGTTGTTTCAATTGATTAAGAAAGACATATTTTCATTCACCAAATTACAAGACACCTCTCCCTTTCCTTCCCCTGCAACAAACACCAGAAACCCCTGTTTTGAGGCGAACATTCTGAACAGACGCCACAAGAAATTTGTTCTGGTAACAAACAAAAAAACAAAACCCCATGTTTTATTTTCAGTTCAAAACATAGTTGAAACCATTTTATGTTGTTGATTGGCAGAACATTCCTATGGTGTTTGCAAAGGAGCATTTTTCATCCGACATGCGCTCTGCAAAGCTTCAAGTTGGGAATAGACAATGGATTGTGGCATTGAGACAATATGGTAGCTCTGTCAGATTATCAGCTGGGTGGTGCTTATTTTATGGAGACAATGGCTTGGAAGATGGAGATTCATGCTTGTTTGAGATGGTCGACACAAAAAACTGTGTTTTTAAAGTCACCATTTTCAAACATGTTTCCAGCTCTGCTTCCATGGACTAGATAGAATGTAATGTTAATAATGGTCTGTCTTTTTTTGTTTAGAAATTAGGCTTCGACTCAAAATTCGAACTTTTTAGGCCTTATTCACTGACATCAACGATCTAATACTTTATGAATATGACGAACCTTTTTGAAGATAGTGATTATCTTAAACAAAAATTTCATAGTTCATAGATTAAATTTGTATTTTTTAATGGAAAAAAAGTTAGAACATGACCATTGGTCTTAAATTTCTAACTCGAATTCAAAAGTTAATTTGTTTTATAAATTCTCTATCTAACCATATAAAATAATTGTGACCGTTTTTTTTTTTTTTTTTTTAATAATTAATTAATTTTTCTTTTTAACAATAGCGGGAAGATTTCATAATTCAAAAACTATATATGTAATTTGAAAAAATATATAAATATATATAAAATTATATATATGTCCCGAAACCCTATAAAAATTCGCCACACCCACAGCAAGCCGGAACTTGCATGCATGTGGTGTCACGTATCCATCTAACACTCGAAGAACCAAATTTTTTTTCTCTTTATTCCGTTCTTCTTCATCTAATGATTTCAAGCATTCTTTTGCAGATCAGTGTCAGAATCGCTCCTCTATTCTTCGTATTTTTTTTTTTTCGGATTCGACATTGATTTTAAGCTTTCTTTTGCAGGTTCGTTATTCTTTGCGCGAGAATAATGAACCCCAGCATCGAAACCGCTTCTAGCCTTGAGTTCTTCAAGGTGTTTCTTCCCGATTCCGGCTCTCTGCACATGGTAATTCTTTCTCCTCTCTGTATTTCCTCTGGTTGATCATACGTATTGTGCCCTAACTTCAAAATTTCTGGGGCTCCTTTTTTTCCCTCTTTATTTTCCTTCGTCCTGATGTTCTTACGATTTTGAGTTTGTATTTAGGAAACGCTGAGATTTCGAGTCAATTTGAGTTCTGTGGAACTTGAGTGCGAGAAATTTTCGGTGCCTTTTTTTTTCATTATTTGGTTGATTCGTGGGATTTGGATAAATTACCCTGTTTCTTATTATAAATTGGGGAAAAGAACACTTGGGATTGCTCTATTTTGAGTCGTTGACCTTTTTTGAATTCTGCATTGAACATGCATGCAATATAGTATGAAACTTTACTTACTACTTAATTCTTCTCTCTGTTCTTTATGCTTGAGTCAACCATTTAGTTCTAGTCATACTGGGTCAACATGTCGATTTTTTTTTCCTAATCACGTATTGAAATTGTAGAGAATTTTAGACATTACATAACTCATTGATTATATTTTTGTGGGAAGGGTTTTGATCTTTGTGGATCAGAAGAAGAAAAAAAAAACTCATATGCTGATATAAATGTTTGATTATCCTAAAGTATAAAGGCGTTGATTAGTTTTAAAAACAAGCTAATATTAAATAAATGACATGAACGATATGTTGTGTGTGTGTGTGAAGTGATTTGTTTTGCTTTGTTTTGTCATTGCACAAATTTCATTCCTCATCTCTTAAATTCAGAGCATACCACCAGCTTTTCAGAAGCATTTACATGGAATCTTTCCAATAAAAGCTACCATCAGAGATCATACAGGAAAATCATGGTGCGTTACATTGGAAAAAGTGGATGAACTTGTGTATTTCAAGAATGGCTGGCAGGCTTTTGTGGATTACCATTGTTTGAAATATGGAGACTTTTTAGTATTTCGATATGATGGGGGTTTTACGTTTGATGTCAAAATATTTGGTAAAAATGGATGCAAGAAGGCAGTGGTTGCAGAAGCCGATAATTCTGTTCCAATTTTAGATTCAGTGTTAGCAGTAGCCGGTATGTCTCCTCCAATTTTGAAGGTCAAAGTAGAGGCTGTGGATGAGAAAGAAGAGGTCAAGCCTTTAATTTCTGGCAAGAGGAAACTATTACAAGTTGGGTCAGGTGAGAACTTCTCGGTTTGCCCCACTCAACTTAGAGCCTGGTTTGTAGTGTTTTGGTTTCTTCTTATTACATGTTTATATTTTTCTGTTTTGAGAAAACAAGTGCTTTTGGTCATGTCTTCTTTATCTAGTTTCTCATTTTTTGAAACATGTAACAAAGTTATATCCAAAATTTGAAAAACAAAAAAAGTTTCTTTTGTTATGTTTCTCACTTTTCAAAACTTTACTGAAACTGTTATGCAATATGGTCGTGAAACAAGTTCTGTTCCTCTTACAAAAGTAAAAAATAAAACACATGAATCAAGATATGATGAGGTTTGGAGATGACATTTATTTTTTCAATCCCTTCTTTCATATATGATTTCTTGGTCTAATTTAGAAACCTCTCAACTGTGCTTGTAGGGATAGTTCACAAACCAAGAAGGGTTCCAACTCGTGGGAGACCTGGTAATGCCTCGAACACTGTAGCGTATGTTGCCCCTAAAGGACCTTCCTTCGAGCGAACGATGAAACACTGGTCGCACAAGAAAGTTGTGAGTATTACTCTCCAAACTTCTTTTCTTGTCAAGAACTTTTGATTATAGTAATATTGTTCCAATAGAGAATCATGCTAAGTGAGAAGGAATCACTCAAGTGAAAGTAAGATTACTTAAAATACACTAATGAAACATCATAAATCTAGTTTTCAATTATCTATCATAAATTTGTAATCATCCACTTGAAATATCTTGATGCCTTTGTTGCATAAATGAACTTGATTCTTCTTAATTTAATGTGTCGCAGATGCTAGTATCCCTGTCATAGGTGAAAATGGGTTGGATGTTGCATTGAGTGTTGAGTTTCTCATACTTTGTTTTTAATGTGACCTTTGTATAACTTCCAACTTCAATTCTATCCACGAGGCCCAACATGTGCTATCCATATAGAAATCATGAGTAAATGACACACAAGGATTTAACAAAGGTCTCCGACTTCAGACGAAAAATCACTACTAAACTCGAAAGTTAAAGCTTGATAAGTTAGATTCTATTTTGAAAACATAGTCTACAAATGTGCTAGTATTGAGATTACAGGCAACGGAAGGCTCGTCTTGTCTGAAAGTTACAGTGGTTTTGAATTGAATTGCAGTATCTTTCTGGACGGGTGGTGAGGGACCAGAACATCAAGTTGAAGCCAAACACAGTTCTTAGAGATGAAGAGGGGAAGTTGTGGCCAGCAAAAGTGTGTTCCATCAGCCAGAACCGTCTTGTTGTTAATGCTGGGTGGTCTGCATTTTACAAGGGCAATGGGTTGAGAGTAAATGACAAATGTGAATTTGAGTTTGTTCTCGAAAAGGGAAACTTATGCAGACAATTGAATGTCAAAGTTACTCGCCGCCGTCGTTCTCTGCGTTGAAGAAATGCATACAGCAGAACCATACTTTCATTGTACATGTCCCTCTCTCTCTTTTGTGAACGATCTAACCATAGTGAAATTTGATGGTGATTTATTATACAACATGAGATCCTCAGTTTAAATCCTTGCCATCCATGCAAATTACAATGTCGTTTTCGTCTTCATTTTGAGGCAATAATTGACGTGTTCTGCGCCTCATGAATTAAGTTGTAGAATTACAAAATTGTTGGTCATTAGAAATAGCTACAACAATAGTCCAGTACATGATTTTGGAGTGAAGTATGGCACTCTTTGGTAAGTGACAAAATCTTGATTATTTAATGTTCATAATTTTATGTTGAACCATCAAAAGAAAGAGCAAGTCACCATTGGATGAAGAACAGAACAATGATGCTAGAACTTGCAACAAGGATTACCAAGAATGTTTTGTCAAGAGCCAAAGTTCATTGTTAGTAGATATTGTCCACTTTGGTCTGTTATGTTTTGTTGTCAGCACATGGTTTAAAAATGTGTCGCTAGGTAGAGGTTTCCACACCTTTATAAGGAATGGTTTGTTCCTCTCCAATTGATCTGAGATCTCACAATCCACTCCCTTGGGGATCAACGTCCTCGTTGTCACATCGTCTGTCTAGTGTCTGATCCTGATAACATTTGTAACAGTCAAGCTCACTGCTAGTAAATATTGTCTTTTTTAACCCGTTACGTATTATTGTAAGGAATATTCTGATTATGAAAGGGAAAACAAAATAAAAATTATGAAAGGTGACCTAAATTTTCCTTTTTCTCTCTAATTTAACGGATTAAATAATAACGAACTTTTAAAAAAAAATATAAAAACGTTAAAAAATGACAGGATCAGGTTTATGTAATATATATCTCTTGGATACGCAAGTCTTAAAAGAATCTTTGTTAGGTGGGTAAGTGAATAAAGCATATCATCAAACCAAAGCTTAAAGATTGTTTCCAAATTTCTTGTTTTAATACCCTTTTCATTTCTTGTTTGAGTTTCCAAAGAGTTTCCTTTAAAGGGTCTGTTTATGAAGCTCACTTAAGTTGTCTAACAAAACAGAGAAACACTTAGGAAACCCTTCTGGGAATGTGGGCGGGAGTGAAACAGTCAATTCCCTTCTATTCACAAAATCAAAATGGCCCATTGACCAAAACTGCGCTGTTCTTGCAACTTCATATCTGGGGTTCCGATAATCAAACCAAAACTCCTGTTTTTTGATTTGGGTTTAAGGGTTTTTCGTTGGGGATGGCCAGAAGTTTAGTGGAGCTGAGGGATCCAAGCAGCAGAAACCCTTCCAGCCTTGAGTTCTTCAAGGTTTTTCTTCCCAATTCCAGTTCTCGCCGTATGGTATACTCTCTACTCTCTCTTTTCCTTTTCAATTTCTGTGCTTTTTCTGTTTGTTCATAGAGATATTGAACAAGTGTTCTTCTGTTCTTGTGGAAAAGCTAATAGAAAAGTGTAGAACAGGAAACCCTTTACCATTTTTGTGTAGATTTTAGCAGAAAACTACAGAATCTGATAATGTTGAAAGGTTTTGATGGTGTGAGTTTAAGATTTGAAGTTACTGAGAACAGAGAGTATGATGCTGAAGGAGTAAGGCCCTCATCGATGGATTGCATGTTAAAATGGTCATTGTTTGTGAAGAGGAAAGTTTGTTGCTTCTGTCAATGTGGGCCATGGATGAGTTCATTTTAGTTTTGTTTCTCTTATCAATGCTTCTCATTATCTTTCTCCTTTCTTATTCCCTTAAATGCTCAACTTTTTCTCTTGGTTTGTAGCAGTTGAGAGAATTAGCTTTAGGCTTTCCGAAATGTAATGATCCAACTTCTAAGAGTCGTATAAAAAGGTCCCACGACTAGCCGATATTGTCCTTCTTGTGCTTTTCTTTCTGGGCTCTCTCTCAAGATTTTAAAACGTGTTTGCTAAGAAAAGGTTATTGTGAGACCCCACATAAGTTGGAGAGGGACACGAAGCATTCTAGTTAGTAGAGCTGAGTCTCACCCATGTAGGACCTCATAATAATAATGGGTAATTCTCACAATCATTTGTTCCTATCATGTCATCCATGCAGATGCATGAGATCCCCTAATTGACTATCCAAATTACATGATAAATACATATGCACGACCATCACGTTGATCACATAATCGAACATGAAACACATCACAGCAAACTATACGTGTCAAACCCAACTATTTGGTCATCTATTAGGTCGTTCGGAATGAAATTCCAACCTTAAGATAAAATTTCTTTTGGCCTACAGAACTTCGACCTAGCACTCAAGACAAGTTTAGTAGGTACTATCAATTTCTTTCGCCTAAAGAATTCTTGACTCAAAGTTGTCTTTATGCTTTAATTTAACAACTCAATGCTACCGGTCCGACTTGACGATCAGTGGGAGGAATGACAATACAGAAAATCAGTGCACATAAGCGACACGAAGTTCTGTTATAGAGGGAAAAATCCGGGAGTGAAAGAGAGTGAAAAACGTGTGAGGAGTAGGAAAGAAAAATGTATGTCGAACTGGAAATAGTGTTTCCAGTGGTGGATTGAGAAACCTACTGGTGTGATGGACAATGTTGTGTGAAGCCACAATCGTCAACGAGGGTCGAGGATAACAGTGTTGAGTGAACGATTGCAAGAAAGTTGAGGGAGATGCAAAGAACACGATGATGGGGATGATCAAGAGGAAGGAAACCTGACAAGACCTACGAGGCAGTGATGTGATTTTGGCCCCTGCTCAGCCACAATGAGCAATGCAGCGTCGACCAACGATATCCTCATTGAAGAGGGAGAGAGATCACTGGAAAGAGGGCCATGGAGGCTTGGGTATATAGCTGAATTCCTGTTGTGGCGAGGGTATCTTTTTGCTGTTTTCGATCCTATCAGATACTCTGTTCTTCTGTTTTTCGTAGTGAAAGTGATAACATAATGGAAATGTTTTGCATTACAGGTTATGTATGGATATATTCATCCTTAAAGTAACCAATTCCTCTATGTTTTGTTCATGTTCTTGAATTGTAGAGTATACCACCTGCTTTTGTAAAGTATTTTAGAGGATGCATACCAAGTGAAGCTGTCCTCAAAGATCAAAGTGGACAATCATGGCATGTTACCTTGGAAGAACTGAAGAACAGTGTGTTTTTTAAGAACGGCTGGCAAGAATTTGTTGACAGCCACTGCTTAAAATATGGAGACTTTTTAGTTTTCCAATATGATGGGAATTCTACGTTTGATGTTAAGATATTTAGCAAAAATGGATGCAAGAAGGAGCTGATATCAGGAACCAGTAGTCTTATCCCGGAAGTGAAGGTCAAAGACGAGCCCCGATCTGAAGAAGAATACAGTACATCGTTAACTCGTTGCAAAAGGAATGATTCAGAAGTTAGATCCAGTGATTGTTCAGGCACTGCCCCTAAATCAAGGAAGATATCAACAACAAATCTTGAAGAACTTAGCCCTTCTAAGACTGCAAATCACGTTTCGATGGAACCGCCGACCTTCGAGCTTTTAGTTAAGCATTGGTCACATAATGCCATTGTAAGTTTATGGATGTGATAGCTTTATTGCACTTTTGTGTAGTATTTTCTCTTCTTTGCAAGTTTCACAAATTTGGTGTTATTAATGAATGGATTATGATGGCAGCATATTCCTAAACGAGTGATGGTTGCACATAACATATTGCTGAAACCAGATGTGGTTATTGTAGATGAAAAGGGCAGGTCATGGCTAGTCACAGCGAAACCAATTAGTCGTAGTCGGTTTGCCTTGACCACAGGATGGCCGATTTTCTTCAGGGCGCATAGTTTGAGAGTAGATGACATATGTACATTTGAGTTTGTTCTCGGTTCGGATAATATTTGTGGAGAATTGAACGTGAAAATCACCCGCAGTCGGTAAGGAATTCAACATGAAAAATAGGCAGAAATGGTGTAGGAGGGATGATGACTTGTATCTTGCATCTTGAATCTGAATCTCCCTCTTGGTTTCTTCATGTATGTATAATTTGGCTGTAAAATGGTTTGGATGGTTTGGATCTATTTTGAACCAGTATTATTTACTTAGCTTATAAATAGTTTGGCTTAAGCCCACCACTAGCAGATATCGACTCTAAAATGGTTTGGCCTAAGCCCATCATTAGCAAATATTAAAGCTCAAGTCAACTGTTACCGTTACAAATGGTATCAGAGTCAGACACTGGGCGATGTGTCAGTAAGGAGACTGAGTTTCGAAGGGAGTCTAGCCCATCATTAGCAAATATTAAAGTCTCAAGTCAACCGTTACCGTTACAAATGGTATCAGAGTCAGACATGGGGCGATGTGTCAGTAAGGAAACTGAGTTTCGAAGGGAGTAGACACAAAGTGGTGTGCCAGCAAAAGGACGCAGGGTCCAGATGTTCTAATAAGTAAAAAAAAGTTACAATAACATAGAAGGAAGTTACTAAAACCTACACCAAAATATGCTCAATATAATATAGAAAATTGAATAATTCTCTGCCACTACTACCAAAATGGTATTTTGCAAACTTACACCTGCAATTGCTTGTGGAAGGAACAGGCTTATCTTGTTCATTTACAAATCTATCATATGTACAACGGCATAAATTTAGTATTGGTATAGCATTTGTACCCACTCTACAAGACACCCCTCCTGATCTAAAGAGCATTAGTGAGAAAACGAGCTTTCGTCCGTGCTGTATACCGAGTACTCGCTCAAGCTGAAGTTGGTTCTTTCCTCATCCCACTTCATTATCTCCCTTGAATATTTAAGAGCTGCATCAACACTACGAGGCTCTAAACCCTTCACAGGTGAAACATACAACTTTCGCCCAGTCAATGAGGTAAAGAGTCTCTTGAATTTTACTGCAATGTAGTGGAAACCAAGTTGCCCAAGTGAGGGACTGCTATTTATATTGTTCTGGCTGTTAGAACGGTTGCGGCTGATCAATGGATGGAAATCGTCGAACCATTCACATCGAGTTAATGGTACCCATTCAATTTTCTCTTCAAACAGGTCGTATTTGTTCAGTAATACAAGGAAGTTCATCTGATCGAAGGTTGGATGAGTAACCAAGCTTTCAAAGAATTTCCTGCTGAGTAACATCTTATTCACAGAATCTCCATTTCCATCAATGGAAAACTGATCATAGTCGCTCAGAGAGACGCAAAAGATAACAATCCCAATGTCCTCAAACATCTCGAGCCACTTGCAATTTTCACCAATTCCTCTTGCATGGGCTCTAATAAGTTGATGCCTAATAAACCAATCAAAATGAACACGATCAACAACGATTGAATTGGTAACTCTTAACTCAAAATGGACATCAATACAAACCACAGTTATGCATAGAATAATCTCATTTTTCATGTTTCTTCAAAGTACAGTGCTGATTTAGATACACAGAGCCATCTTGTTTTAGACGGTACAAAGAGTCACTTAAATAGGGAGACCTATGACTTGTGAATTTTATTATAGTGAAGGCAATTGAGTATAAACAAGTGAAGGAACGGCGCATGCCAAAGCGAAAGGCTCACATACTCGAGAAAAATAAATAAACAGATAAACCTCTAATAAGAGTTATCACTCACCTAAACAAAGAGTTGTGCTGATCTGCAGTAGTGTCTATATCATCATCAGGTGCAGATTGTGGAAATGAGAAGTCCACAGAAGCAAGCCCATTGGATGAAATAAGACCCTCTGCATACAGAATATCTGAATCGGAAGGTTCATAATCGGTAGTCAATATGTCTACAACCTGGAGAATATAAGTAAACCAATATACAAAAATTAATGGAACATAAAAGATGATTAAACAAAATTTAACAAGGAAAATACCATAAGATCTTACTCTTTCTAGGAAATAATGAGCAACATTCGGCAGCATTTCCAACTCACTTCGTCGTTTGTAGGTAGCCTGAATGGCAGCATCATTCCACAACTCTTCAACTAATGGTGCATATTCTCGAGTAGCTGCAGGAAAGATAGTCTCCAAAGTTCCTAATACCATAGTCTTTAGAAGCCAATCGGAGAATGCTTTCAATCTTGGCCCGATTGAATACAGGCATTTGTTAGAATCAACACTCGAGCTCCCTGCATTTAACCAAAAATTCATTTCCACAATTTAAATACAAGTCTAGCATTTTACATTATAATATTAATGCTGACAAACCACAAACACCAGCAAAGTCTAACAGTCTATTACATTACCCAGCCACAACAAATACGGGAGCTAAGCAAACACTACAGTGTAAACAACTAACCACTTCACCTCCAGTCCTCAAACAGTTTAGCATGGTATAAGGTACATAAACAGATCAAGGCACAAATCATATGGAGATCTAAATCTAGCATTGTCGAGTAAATCAACTAACTAAAAGCAATAACATCCATATGTACACCCACATATAGATAGATAAATAAAAAGCTTAGACCTTTTGATGGCTTAAGTCGTAAGAAAATTTCATATCCTTGTCTCCAGGCTCAAGATAAATCTTAACCCAAGACAGGGCCCCACTCCCACTGATCCAGAGGGCACCCACACTGGCCCCAAGGCTTGGACCCGATACTCTAAACCATCAAACCACTAATTGTGCATTAGACAGATAGTGAAGGCTCAATCTAAAAAGCCCAAGTCATAGGATTCAAAATCTCTGTTCAAGGTAGCTAGCAAGCACCTGAATAGCAACTTTGTCTAATGCCTTAAATAGATAATGAGACAAGAATCAATAATAATTCCTACCTGCAGGATCAACTTCATCAGACTGTTTTCTCCTTATTTCAGCCAAACTTTCCTCCTCAAATCGCTCACGGCCTTCAAGAATTATACCAAGATATCCGTACACATTGCTCTGGATCTTCAACTTAATAGTTTCACGTTCATCTTTTGAGAAAGGAACTTCATTATATAGAATTTTGGCCTGCAAAAGCATTTAGAAAATGAAATTACCGACTCAATTTGACTACCAAAGAGTTCAATGTAGACAAAATTAAGATAACTAAAGAAATCTACAGCATACACACAGTTATCTCAGAGATAAAATAAATAGAACATCCTCTCTCATAATATGACCAACCAACGAAACGTTGCTAAGAAAATCTAGAGATATTGGCACGTATCTCCTTGAAATTGATTTACCAACATTTCTTCAGAAATAGTTTTAAGGGACAAAAAAAATCTGTCTTCTAGCAATAATATTATTTGTAAAAAAAATCTACAAAATCAACAAGAGAACCACATCATAAAAAAGTAACCACATATGAAAAAAAGACATATGATGAACCAGATACTAAATTAACAAATTAGAAACTACCTGCTTGAATATAGTACTTGTCCCAGATCCATCATAACCAACTAAAAGGAGCTTTTGAAGAGCAAAGTAGTCAGGAAAAGTTTTGTAAACCAGGCTGCTTTCTGGTTCCCCAGAATAAGTTGAAGATTTAGAAGGAACTGGTAGCGATAACAGAGCACAGACTAGCTTCGTTCCAGCCTAAAATGTAATGAAGAAGTTAAAAACGAGTATATGACCAATTAAAGCTAGGAATGTAAGCTAAAATCTAAGTTTACTGTTTATTTCCACAAGACCGTACCTTCCCCCATATGTACCCTTTGGTGTTTTTCTGTCCCTCCTCTTGGTATGATCCATCCTCATTGACCCAAAAGTGTGGATTACCAGCACATTGAACTCCAGCCAACTACATTGATCAAATGTTCCCTTTTAATTTTAGAAGTTACTTACCCTAGAAACAAAGGTTACACTTTCAAATTTTACCTGCAGCATCCGGAGCTCTACTTTTGTGATTTCTCGGCCATTTATAAAAATCTGTGTATTTCCATTGCTAGCATCTGCCTTAATAGGGTCACCAACGTTAAGATGAGGAGTAATTATCTTCGAAGGTTTCTGTCCTTCCTGTTGAATAGATTAGAATGTTCAATTACGTAATGAAGAAATACGATTAAAAGAGAATATAAAAGAAAAGAAAAGGCAACTCAAGGTAACTAGACTCACCTTTCCCCAAAGACCAGAAACTTTATCGTACCAATAATTTCCTGGTTTTAGCTTCTTTGGTGGGTTGGGGCAGGTTTGTAGCACTGTAAGCTCCTCGAAAGATAAAGGTTTCCCATTCACACAAACGTACTCTGGTGGTAGTTGATTCGCCTCACAACACTTCTCAGCCTTCATAACCTGTTGAATCTCCAAATCATTCAACAGTCTCTTAAGCATTCTGGAACATTTTCCCAAATTACCTCGCTTCAACTCATCAATGGGAAAACCTATACAGGTAACACATTTGCGACCTTCAGGCATTGAACCCATAGCTCTAAGCACACAACTACTACAATACTTGGCATCACATACGATGCAGACCTCCTTTTCAGTGAACCGATTACCCTTGCAGCACCGATAACAAGATCCTCTCTTTCCGTTTCTTAGTGGTTCTCTTTTCATTCGCAAAGTTTCTGGCACATCCTGACTATACTCTTCATTACATGTATCATCGGACTCATGGTCAAAAAATGTTCCAGCTGACTGCCTACCATCACCACCACCCTCATTTACAACTGTCATAGATGAAACCCGAGAAGATGGATATTCCGTACTCAATATTGATTCTGTAGAGACCCAATCAACTTGATTGATATCATTGAAATCTAAGCTTTCATTCCTACAATTTGAAGCTCTCAAAGAACATGAGCTTCGCTGTGATTTATTAAAGCTTCCAGAAAACTCCATCGTGCAAGAACTCCCAGCATCACCTAATAACTCAGAAGAATTTCCATGACTAATTGATGAGCAGCCAAATGCCGTCGAGCAGTTGCCCACATCCGACAATTCACCAGAAACAATTTGCCCATTTGAAAACTCCAAGGCACCCGAACTACTCAAATCACCAGACAATTGACATCCATGGTTACTCACTTCTCTCTCCTCAAAGGCAATAACAGAAGTTGGTGAAACTGTTCTTTCAGAGCCAGAATCTGATTCTTTCGACAGACACCGGCGACTATCCTCAGTACTCTGATCAAAGGCGATTACAGATGTAGGCGAAACCACAGACTTCCCACCAGCAGCTTCCAACTCTTTAGAAAACTTCTTAGTAAGAACATCCTGCGCTAAAATGGGCTGAACAACCGGCAAAGACATTTTATGAGTAAACGGAACCTCAGCTACCACTGCAGCCACCGGAATCCGCTCCACGTTGATCGGAAGAGCCTGAGGAAGATCATAGGGCACCGGTGGGCCTTTGTACTCCTTAGCAAACGAATACTGTAGACCATCAACAGGATCCGAAACCATTGCCTCCACCAGAGGCATTTCTATCCCAAAATCTAAGGCCCTAACCCTAATTTCAACTCTAACCCTAACACCAAGAAAAGCAAATAAAGCGGTAAAGTAAAGAGCATTTAACGAAACAACAAATTCCTATATCACCAAGCAATTCAAAGAATCACTGTGAACCCTTGAAAAATCTCTCAAAGGTATATCCGAACCGAACCGAACCTTTAGCAATCTGTAATAAACCAAAAGGGATGAACAGGAAAGAAAAAATCAACCACAAGTAAGAACACAACAAGAGAAAAAGCACAGAGAGGACAAAAAATGAACAAACAAAACAACAACTCGCAATAAAGGATTTAAGAAACAAATAAATCAAAAAGATGAAACAAAGAGAGAGAGAAGAAGAAGAAGAAGAACCTGGAAAATCCAAATTCGGTGGGGATGAGAGAACGCACTGTTTGGGTGAGAGAAAAAAGAAAAAAAGAAAAGAGAGCTTTTGGAGATGAGAGAGAGAAAGTGAGGGGAAGGAATAACCAGCAGTTTGGATGTTGGAGGCGGAATCTTTTCTGTAGTAATAATAAAATAAATAACATTATGCTTATATATTTATTTAAATAATTAACTACAGCTTAAATTTTATTTTGGTTTCCAATCAAAATATTTATTTCAATTTATTTTTAACTTTAAAACAATTGTTTTAACTATTGCATATTCATGCCAACTACCCCACATTTACATCATAATTTATGTCGTGTTATTAAATTATGCTCGAATAAATTGCTATATATTAAAAGACTTAGATAAACGTAGAATTTGTGTAAAATTTTTATAAATAAAGATTAAAACATTTCTTTTAAAGTCGAAGACCAAAATATGTATCTAAATTAACACAAATTCTTTAAAACAATTTCTTTAGTCTTCAAAATTAACTTATTTTTAGAAACATATATAAAATACGTAGAATTAATTTATAAAAAAGAAATTCAAAAAATCATATTTTTTAAAATTTAAAATTTTGTTTTTTACGCGTATCGGGTTCTGGGTTGGTGGAAGAAAGGCGAAAGAGGGAGAGAGGGCCCAGTCTAAAGGGTGGGGGTGGGGGAGAGTAATAGACAGGAGGTGGAGGAGACGAGTACACTGGAGGAGGTGGAGATTTGTAGACAGGTGGTGGAGGAGAGTAGTACACGGGAGGTGGAGGAGACGAGTAGACTGGTGGAGGGGGAGATTTGTAGACAGGTGGTGGAGGAGAGTAATACACCGGAGGTGGAGGAGATGGGTAGACCGGCGGTGGTGGAGATTTATAGACAGGTGGTGGAGGAGAGTAGTACACAGGAGGTGGAGGAGATGGGTAGNGGGGGGGGGGGGCCCAGTTGGTCCAACAGTACTTTTGTCTTTTAGGGTGAGTTGTTGATATCCAATTCTGTCCTTTTAACCTCCAAATTGGCCACGTCTTTTTCATTTTCTTCTTTTTCTTTTTCTTTTTTTAATTATTTAATTATTATTTCACTCCCTTGGATTCTCTCTCCACGGGTATGTTGTCGCATTTTTAAATTTAGATCACGCATTTCAAACGCAATAAATTATCATATTTTTCTATTCCCAATTTCGGTCCTCTTTTTAGTGTTAAACTAAATTATAATATATCAATATAATCTTACACTAAAAACTCACCTTCATAACTCCAATAAATAAACTATACAATTATGATTTATTCAACTATATATTAAGCCTCATTATCATAATAAAAACATGCATTATAAACTCTTTTACACATTTTGCTATTAAATGCTTTTTCTAAAAAAATTTAAATTCGAACCATAAAGTTATTGAATAGTCTTACATGGTCTCATTCTTTTAACATCCAAGTGGACCACTTGCCCAGCAACTCATGAACCCATTGTGATTCAATAATAGCCTATCAATTAAAAAAAAAAAAAAAACAAATAAACAAATACTAGCCTCTCAATTATTGGATTAATTTTAACCATCCAAACCTTAAAGACAATTGAAGATATAAACATTTAGGCATGTCCATTATTGTTTGAATAGTTGTGTCTTTGTTTCTAGATATGGTTAACCTAGGATGAATAAGTTAGCTAGATTATGAAATTGTGATACATACCTCTTCTCATTTTCATAACATACACCTGTTGAAGATTAGATTATTGGGAGTGAGTCCCACGTTAGCTAATTTAGTAGAAGATCATGGGTTTATAAGTGAAGAATACTATCTCCACTAGAGGCCTTTTGGGGAAACCCAAAGCAAATCCATAAGAGCTTATGCTCAAAGGGGACAATATCATACCATTGTAGAGATGTAGTCAAAAGTGACTGAAGTATCGAACAAATGGTGTATTTTGTTTGAGGGCTCCAGAGAAAGGAGTCGAGGCTTGATTAAGGGGAGACTTATAGTGTACTTTATTTGAGAGATTCCTAACAAAACCAATATGATGCCCTAATTGTTCAATAAGTAAAGACATACTATGGTGTAAGTCAAAGCCTATCGAATAATATATAACGGGCAATTAAGACACAAAATAAAGTTCGGTAGTTAGCTTTAACGACAAAAAATGACACAAAAGGTGTCGAAGGTTAATTGGTCTAAATCATAAAGTTTAATTAACATTAAGATAGTTCAATTGAGCATGAAACTTAGAGCACCTAAGACTTCATATAATGTTGTGGCATTTGATACTTTAACTTGAAGGTTTGAGCTCTATTTGGTTGCTGAGAAAGTTGGTGTAATAACTGGACAGATCAGAGAAAATGAACATATCTACATGAAGAAACCAAAAATGAAGGTACCTATATGAGTTGTTTTCAAATTGGTAATTTCTCGGTTCGAGACATTTTTCCTACGTGATTTTGTAACAACTTCGAGGAGCGGATTGAGTTTTTCTTGAAAATGTTTGAAGCCAAGGAAGTTCTTATGGTAGCCATTGTAATAAAACATAAAAAGTATGGAGCAAAAAGACAATCAATTTTGAAGCACCTTAATCTTCAGTTCTTAAATTTTCTGCTATACTAGCAACATAACAGCTAGCAACATAACAGCAGAGTTTTGATTCCAAGGCTAAAGAACTAACCAGACCCTCCATGGATTTCAGCTCCTCGTGAAAATCTGGAAGCAATACCAACGAAGAGAAGTTCTGGTCCAGCATTAGTCCAACATATCTGACCACATCATCAAGTTTGGGAACCCAATCACAAGCCTTCAAACCCAACAGAGTTGATGCATTTGGACAAGAAACTGCGTGAGGAAATCTCTCATATTTCTTTAACCATTTTCCCAGATACCGAATCAAACTAATCATCTCTTCATGATTCAGCTTACTGAGAGCAGAAGAAAGAATGAATTCATCAACATTAGGTGATGCCAACAGATAATGCAAACACAGTTCTTGAGCTGAGAATCCATCATGTGCTATCATGAGAAGAATTGCAGCCTCCTTTGCCTTCTCAATGGCTGCCAATGCTTGGCCCTCCCATCCCTTTCTCACGTTAGCTATACTCGCATCAGCCTTCTTGGAAGGGCAAAGAAAGTACTTCAAAAGGCAATGTAAATCAGCAGGACCAAAATCAGTTGCTTGTTGGATACAAAGACAAAGTAAATCCGACCTCTTCTTCCCCACCAGCTTCACAATCAAATTTGAATAAGATGAGTGTTTAACAAGCCTATTCACAACAAAAGTCTCTACCAATTCCCAGTCCTCGAACGCAATACATGTATCCAAAACCATCTCTCCAACGTCTTTACTCATCAGAAACCCGAGTTTCTCAATCAGAATCTTAGTGTAACAATTGTCGGATGAACTAACACCAACTGCAATTCCAACCCTTCCCCTCATTTTTTCAAGAAACGCATTCAAAATGTTTATAAACTCAGGCTTTGAGAAGTTTCTGTTTTTGAGCTTCTGCCTGAGATTTTCATGGAACTTTTTCCCCAGCTCTATCACCATGGAATCGGTTTCCGATATTTGCCATCCAACAATGGGATTGACAAGACTAAGGCGATCTGGTTCATCAACTTTGGATTTCAAACTGATTAGAATATCGTCTGGATTGAGGAGAATGGGGTAGTCAGATTGGGAAACAAGCGGTTTGGATAAGGCGGAGGATTGCTTAATGACTTCAAGTAAAGTCATAGCGAAATTTCAAAGCAAACCAAGTTGTAATCTAGTTAAGTGATTATGTCTAAATTCTCTGTATGATCAAACAGATTCTTCATTCTAATTCCTAAAATATTTGACAATGCTATAGCTCATTCAATTCAATTCAAATTAAAATTGACCTGATTTCAAATCGATCCTACTTTGATGTTGATTGAACTGAATAGATAAAAGAATGACTAAGAAAAAGATCGCAACACACCTTAAGTATGAGCGGCTGCGGCAAGGAAATGGCGGAGTGCGGCTGCCGCGAGAATGGGAGAAAGGTGATATCAGAGGAGAAAGAGATGAGAGCGAATGGATTGGGGAAAGAAGGAACGTAGGGCTTTACGAGGGTTTATGTTTTATTATTATTTTTATTTATATTAGAGTTAAATTTTGGTTGAAATTAAAGAGTAAAAATTGATTTTTTAAATAAAATATGGGAAAATAAGATTATAGTCGTAAATTAATTATTTTTCTTTTCATTATTTTGTAGACCAAACCAGAAACTTTATTTCTTTATAATAAATCCATTAAAATTTATTTGTTCCAAACCAAATAACTAATTTTAAAATTTTAAATTATAATAAAAAAAACTATAAATTCAAATCCCCCAAAGAAAAAAAAAAAAAAAAAAAAAAAAAAAAAANGTTCGTAATGGGCTGGACCGTAAGCCCATTACCTGTATCTCATAAGCCTTTTCTTGACGTAAGCTACATTGTAACGTTGACTATCAGGTTAGTCAATTCCCAGCGTTGTTTCTGTGATCAATCTATTGGTGAAAATAAAATAGTTTCGTGAATATCTGAAATTCATTTATTTTATAACTTATGTCAATATTTGAGGAGTCGTCCGGTCAATAATTTTGGCTATGGGGGCAGTTCTGTCAAATCATACTTTCCACTTCCCAGAAACGGCGGAAGACTTCCCCCACAGTCCTCTTCCAACTTTCATTTTCAGTGCAAATTTACATTCCTGCCCTTTTTTCTTAACGTTCTCTAATTATCCCTTTAAAAAATAATTTTTAAAATTAAATTTGTTTCTTTGGAATTAAATTAAATAGTTAATTTCTCTTTTTTTTTTTTTTTTTTTTAANCTTCTACTAGAAAACAAAATAACATTAGTTAATGAGTATTTAAGTCGAGACAAGATAAGGAATAGAGTTCCCTACTTTTTCTAATTTTTCGGAAATTTTTAGCCTCGAGTTCTAGTAGAGAAAAAGATTATCTACTTTTGATAAATAAAAAAGAAGAGGAAAAAGAATAATTAAAGGTGATTTTTAAAGTAATTTTAAAAAGTATGTATAAAGTTAAAAGTATACTTGCATTACTTAGTATAAAGTTGATGAATTCCCTTTATTTTTAATCAGAACTTTAATTTTTTTTCTTTATTTAGTGTTAAAAAAAAGGTAAACTCACTAAAACCCATTTTAATGATGTTAAAAAAAAATGTAAATATTTGATATTTAAATTTGATGAGATATTAATTATTAATTTAACCTATATAATAAATAATTAGATTTTTTTAAAATAATAAGAGTAAATTAAAAAGAAAAAGAAAAAATATCAAAGATGCCGTCCACTTATGTCTCTTGCTGCCCTTTTTGGTCAATTTCTTTTTATAATCCATTTCCCGTTGACTTTCTTATTTCATTTCCCCATCCAGCGGGGCATTTTCGTCCACTTGCATTTTCCCACCCAAAATCCTTCGCTTTCATTTCATCCACTTAATTTCCCACTTTCATTCATTTCTTTGAACCCAAGAGTAGGGTTAGAATTGGAATTTCAAACTTTTTAATTATTAATACAGTAATTTAACTCACTTAATTTAATGATACTTTCTAAATTTCAGATAACTATTTTGCATTTAAATGCCAACAAAAGAAAAAAAAAATGATGTAATAGGAAATAAATTAATAACAAAAAAAAAAAGTTCTAAATATCAAGGCTATTTTCGTAATTCTGTTTCAGTTGTGCAGAGTATTAAAATGACGCTAAGGGTACGTTGGTCATATCATTTATATATAAATAAAATTAAAATAATAAAAACCGTCGTGAGTACGTTAAAAAGAAGAAGAGGAGGAAGAAGGAGCTCCTCTGAATTTCACGGTTCGTTCTCTCTTATCCTCAGCTTTCCATCAAAATCAATAAGGTTTCCGATTCCAATCGCTCTTGAGAAAAAATTTCTTCCATCTTAATCTAATCTGTAAATTTTCGATCGTGTCGAATTCTTCTTTCACCAGCTTCCATGTGTGATCGACTGAGCATTTACTGCCATTGAAGAGCGATTTCAGAGGTAGAGATTTCAATTCATGAATATAATGACCGTAGAAACTGTTCGTTCTTTTCCGTTTTCGATATTTGCTTCCATCTGAGAGCATTTATTAGGATGGATGGTTGGCCTTCCAACGGCATCGCAGTCCTGCTTTAAATTCTTCATTTAATTTCGGAGTTCTCAAATTTTTAGGTTATTTGCGAACTCCTCGTCGTAAGAAATCGATTTGAGGAGATATTTCTCTGTTTTTCTTTTCATGAATTTGTTTAGTTTATGTTCGAATACTGCTGATCCTTTCCCGTCCGAGACTACGAATTTGATTCTGTTTTGGCTTGGCTTGGGTTTAAAGATAAATCTTCTTTTGCAGGGAGGTGATGATTCTGTTTGTTTCTTGTTCAGTTGGAGTAAGTTGGAGTCAACTATGACTTTGCACCGATACTTTGTTATCGTTATAATCGCAATTCTTTCGGATTCTTTAACAATCGCCGAGGAGTTAACGCCCTGCGAAACCGGGAATTCGGCGGAATTTGTACACCATCCGTTTGGATTCGCAAACAAAAGCGAAATCAAATTGAATTGCAGCGAAAATGGCGAGATTCAAATCGGAAGATTCCAGGTCCAGAACATTACTGAAAGGAGTATCCTCATCAAACTTCCTTCAGAATGCAATATCTCTATCGATTCAATTTCAGAACTGTTCGGCAAAAACTACAGGCCCACTCTCCGCAACAGTCTCCTCTTGAATTGTACTGAACGACCTATTCCATGCGGAGTAATAGCCAATTTCGACCAGAATCAGCCGCAGAACTGCGGCTTTAATAGCAGTAATTTGAGCTGCTTCACCGAGCCCAAGCAAAATGGATTTATGCCGGCTTTAGATAAGTGCCAGTCCCTATTATACTCTGTCTTCGTTAATTCTTCATCAGAATCGATCTCCGAGATCGAGTTCGGGGTCATTGAGTTAGAGTGGTGGCTCTCACCCTTGGCTTCTGGAGGATGCGCAAAAAACGCCAATCCCACGGACATTACCAACTCGACGGGCCTCCTAGGATTTCGTTGCCAATGCACGAAAGGATATGAAGGAAATGCTTACGCCGGCGTCGGCCACGGCTGCCGGAAAGGTAAGTCGTCGAGACAACTCTATTTATTTTATTAAAAAAAGATATTAAAAATATAAGATATTTGAACATTCAACGCATTGGGTTCCTGATTATTTCTAATTTTTTAGTTGGTAGTCTAATATACCCATCCCCAGGGGTAAACTGGGAAAAACCGTATATGCCAACCAATTATAAATCGTCACCTAGCCAACGCTGGCAAAAATAGTAGTCGACTTTCTTAAATATAAAAACTTAAGAATTTAATTGCTATAATTTTAAATATGATAATTAATTTCTATGATAAAAGTGATATCTATGAACTATTTATAGGTTTTTATCAAATTATGGTGAATTGATCACATTTTCAATTTAATAATTTTCTATATTATTCCCAAATAGTTAGAAAGAATAATTAAGGGCTGCTTTTCTTTTTCCTTTGAATCAGATTTCTTTTTATATTCCCTTTTAAATATATATTTTCCTGTTGAGACGCCTTTAAAATAGTGTTAGTGAATGGGAAAGTCAATTCTGACGTTTCTGAAAGTTTGGATTATTGGTGGGTAGAGATGAATATGATTTTCGTGTGAAAACTGAATGCCATGTGCCCATAATAGTATTAAAGGGAGGGAGAATTGTGATTGCCAACAATGTTAAATTTTTCTAATGATCTGAATGATCAGCAGAATTGGTCAAACAAAGCATGGTCAATGGATTTTTTATGTATGTTTGCTTATTTTGTTGATTTGTTTTGCTGGGTGCTTTGGCATTTGGTACAGTTTCTCACAAGTGCAATCCTAAAACATTCATTACTGGCCGCTGTGGCGGAGGCAGATTCACTTTTCTGATTGCAGGTAAACCATATCATACTATTGGGATGGTCGTGATTCCTAACATATAGTTCTAACAAAGTTCTATCTCAATCTCAGGTGTTTTTGTTGGAGCTTTTCTAATGGCTGGCCTCACCCTCATCTGTTATTGCATCCGACGCCGCTCAATGTGTCTGAAAGGTCAGATGAGTGCGAAGCGGCTTCTAAGTGAGGCTGCTGGAAATTCGAGTGTAACTTTATATCCCTACAAGGAAATAGAAAGAGCCACTAATGGCTTCTCTGAGAAACAAAGGCTGGGAACTGGAGCCTTTGGTACAGTCTATGCAGGGAGGCTTCATGAGGATGAGTGGGTTGCTGTGAAGAAGATCAAATATAGAGACCACAATAGCATTGATCAGGTCATGAATGAGATAAAACTACTCTCTTCGGTGAGCCACCCAAATCTAGTCCGCTTGCTTGGCTGCTGCATTGAAGAAGGCCAACAGATCCTTGTCTATGAGTTTATGCCCAATGGAACTCTCTCCCAACATCTCCAGAGAGAGCGTGGAAATGGCCTTCGATGGACGACAAGGCTCACCATTGCAGCTGAAACTTCCAATGCAATAGCATACCTACATTCTGCTGTGCATCCACCAATATATCACAGAGATATCAAGTCAAGCAATATACTTTTGGATCATGGATTCAAATCAAAAGTTGCAGATTTTGGTCTTTCTAGACTTGGTATGACAGAAATATCACACGTCTCAACCGCTCCACAAGGAACTCCAGGCTATGTTGATCCACAATACCATCAAAATTTCTATCTTTCAGATAAAAGTGACGTTTATAGTTTTGGAGTAGTGCTAGTAGAGATAATAACAGCATTGAAAGTGGTTGATTTCACTCGTCCCCAGAGTGAAGTAAACCTAGCAGCACTTGCCATTGATAGGATTGGGAGAGGTGCTGTGGATGAACTAATTGATCCTTTCCTCGAGCCACATAGAGATGCTTGGACCCTCTACTCTATTCACAAGGTGGCTGAGCTTGCATTCAGATGCCTTGCTTTTCATAGCGACATGAGGCCTTCAATGACAGAAGTAGCAGAGGAACTGGAATCCATCAGACGCAACGGGTGGACATCAATGGAGGAGAATCTTTGTGCAGCATCATCAGCAGGGTCGGCTTGCTCATCTCCTCGTAGTATAAGCGATAGGTCTATAAGTAGCATTACAATTAAGAAGGCCGGGCTGCTTGCAGGACTGGGGAGCCAGAGATTGATAATCCCACCAGAGAACAATCATCAAAAGGACCATCTGCCTCCTGTAGAGGAGGTTACGGATAGTTCCCCAGTTTCCATACAAGATCCTTGGTTAAGTGAACAAAGCTCACCTTCAACAAATAGTTTATTGGGTAATGTAGTACGGTGAAAATAGAGGAAAAAGAAGAAGGGGAAGCTCTTTTGTAGGACATTTAAGGTCTTACACTTCACCATGATTTGTATATCCAATGGAAAACATTTAATGTCTCAAGCAGATATTGCTTTGGAAGTCGGCCAACTACATTAACCTTCTTCATTCCCTTCTTTGTCCAAACTCATCAACCCCGTGCTCCCACTTCGTGTTATCAAAAACAAGCAATTGAACAAGATTATAGCTTCTACTGTTGCTCTTCTTTGTATACTACTGTAGCCAATTGCCTACAAACTTCTCACCATTCTGCGTAGAACTCCACAACAGTGGGCTTCCCATTTGACAGAGCCTAAATCATAAGTCGTCAAAGGATGAACAGTGAACAAATTCCAGATAGTAAAACATTATGAATCTTCTTTTTCCGACCTATAATTCTATCTCGTCCATTGAAGGCACACCCTATGGACTTCTGTTCTAAGCAATATTAGATTAACACGACTCTCCACAATAGTATGATATTGTCCACTTTGAGCATAAGCTCTCATGGTTTTGTTTTGAGCTTCTCCAAAAGATCGCACCAATAGAGATAGTATTATTTGATTATAAACTCATGATCATTCCCTAAATTAGCCGATGTAGGACTTTTATCCAACACCTCCCCTCAAACAAAGTATGTCTCCCCTTAAATCGAGACTCGACTCCTTTTTCTTTTGGAGTCATTTTTTTACTATGTCTTCAAGGCAGGAGGCTCGACTCCTTTTTCTTTTGGAGTCCTTTGTTCGACATTTGAGGAATCTATTGACATGTCCCCTTTTTCTTTTGGAGTCATTTGTAGGATTCTATTGACATGTCTAAATTTAGGGCATGGTTCTGATACCATGTTAGATGAACACGACTCTCCACGATGGTATGATATTGTCTCCTTTGAGCATAAGCTCTCATGACTTTGCTTTGGGCTTGCCCAAAAGGCCTCACACCAATGGAGATAGTATTATTTGATTATAAACCTAGGATCATTCCCTAAATTAGTCGGTGGGCTTTCATCCAACAAGCAAGTCCCAAAACAAAAAATTAAGAACGTGCAAAAATGAGATGGGTTTGTAGTAGAGGACTCACTTGAATGCAATAATGTGGTAGAGTTGTGGATCAAGCAAGGCAGCAAGAATTGTGGAGAGAGGTTCTTGGGAGGCATGTGATAAGCAGCAACCACCAAGGCATATATGTGTGCCAACACCCAACACCTACAGCCTTGACTTTATGCCCCCATCTATCACACACACACACACATCAGTAGATCCAAAATTTTGCCTCATACATACTCTCTCCCATTATTTAACCTCTTCTAAAAACTACTAAAATGCATGTTTCTAGTATAAGTCATTTTTTTTGTATACTTTCATAGTCTTGTCATATCTTAAGCCCTAATTTTGTCATAGAATTCAAGAGAAAGTGGAACTCAATGGAACGATTAGCCTTTGAAAGTCAAAATACACTTTAGGAGACGTGCTTGCTGAAAATGCTTCAAATATGAATAAGATATAAACAAACAAACAAATAAACTAACCAAATAATCTGTAAGCTCAGTTCTTGGGCAATGTGCCCCATAACGTACCTGCATTTTCTGGGGTTTTGTGTCCATTTGGACGCTTTCCCCATCTTCATTTCAAGTGCTTTCCCCACTACAAAAATTAATTAGATCAAAGACTTGGGGAACACACGGTGATGGACATGCCTAGAAAGACCTGATAGATGTAACCAAATTATATATCATGACAAATTCTTTTTGGCATCACATTGTCTTCCTTCCCTTCTTACAAACCCAATTGTTTTTGCTATCCAAACCAAAAACCATGTGATTTTCAATAATTACTGATTTCCTAAACCCCAAATCTGCAATCTTCTTTATACATTTTTAATTCAATCAAGATTTTCCACCCAAAAAAAAGGGAAAATAATTAACGAGAAGATTCACTTTTTGAAGTGGGGTTTGTCTGTCAAGCAAATAATCTCCTTTTGAATTGTATTAAAGTTTAAATCATTGTATAAATTATATATTTCACATGATTTCTAATATTTATGATTAACGTGTATGCTTAATCAACTGAGTAACAAATGGCCTATGCCTTTCTTGTCATCTCACTAAGATGGGCATCACTGCACCTACACAAACAGAAGTCCAACAGTTAGTACATTTAATTTAGGTTGAACATATGTTTTAGTGGGGAGGTTTCAATATTTTCTTTTTCAATTTAATCCTTACTACTTGAAGATTTCCAATTCAGTTTTTTTTTTTTTTTTTTTTTTTTTTTTTTTTTTTTT
>NC_036656.1:4850436-4908111 GCF_002806865.2 Cucurbita pepo subsp. pepo | reverse complement strand
TGTTTTTTTTTTTTTTTTTTTTTTTTTTTTTTATGTCTTCATATTTATAATTTAGTCCCACAATGGTGATGAATATTAAAAAAAAATTATGAAATATGGAATCCCTATAACATAGTCTCAGTCTCATCTTGTGGAGGCTAACATTATGAGTTCCCTCTTGCTGAGGTCACATTGCCACTTGGGGCATTCATAATTCACAAGACATGTCCCTAAGTTTCTAATGAACTGTTCTTTTAGTTAGTATAATATTTTTAACACCAACTGAAAAGGGTAAATTTAATTTTTAAGTTAGATGTAAAATTAGAAAAAATACCCTCAATTTCGTTAATAGCTGATGAAATACTAATGTTAAATTTGTTTTTTTTAATTAAAGACCTAAAAAAATAATTTTCTTTTCTTTTTCTCTATTCTCATCATCTTCCCTCTTCTTTGGATGATGAAAGTCCGACATTACATCGCCTAATTTAGGAAATGATGATAAGTTTATAATCCAGGAATACTCTCTCTAAAGACTTTTGAGAAGCTCAAAGTATGGATTATAATCGAGGAATATTCTCTCCATTAGTACGAGGCCTTTTGAGATGAAGCTAAAAGTTACGAGAGGTTAGGCTCATCTAACACCTACAACGTGACTGTCATGGATGGGAGGAGGGAGAAAATATATATATATTTTTAAATTAAATTAAAAAATAAATGTCACCGGCTCCTTTAATAATTAACAGAAATTTAATCTCCAATAAGGTTTACTCATTAGGTTTAATTTAAAATGTTTACTTTAGAAAAAGTTAGTGTATTTCTTATTCATTTAATTTAGAACTTTTTTTTCTTCTTTAATCTATATGATCTTGTACTTGAATTTGTATTAATTATTAGAATAGAAATTAGGGTGTAGCAATAGCGAAGAAAAATGTGGAATTATTAGTAAGGCTACGTTTTCCATTCTTTGACGATGAAGAAAGGAATTTGAATCAATCAACTAAAGTGGAGGGGTGAAAGAGATTCTGACCTGATTCGTAGACCAACAGCAACCGAAGAATTAGAAATTTTGTTGAAAGTTGAAACCCCATCGCAGTGCCATTCGCCTTTTGATTTGATGAAGCTCACTTTGTCAGATTTATTCTTCCGAAGAAACGAAATCGCAACCAAACAAATTCTCTCCCCATCGTTCTCATTGTTTTCTTTTTATCTGTTCTTCTGTCCCAAGTCTAATCCGTTTCACCCAACCAAAATTACTCCTGAAAAGGATTTCAATTCTTTGTTCTTTCCCTGTGTTTGTTTTCATTTCCTAAGACCCAAACCATAATTTCTGTGCCTTCGAGCTTCTCTGGTTTGTGCAAGAAATGGAGCTGGTTTTCTAGTTTCAGGGTCTGATTGTCGGAGGTTGTATGCAGAGTTTTTCCTGAGAAAATGGCTACAGAATCGCAAGCAGTTGCAGGGAAGCCCAGCGCTAAAAGACAAGCATGGTGAGTTCTTATGTTCTTCCCATTTTTAGAGACCTTCGGTTGGAACTCCCATGGTAATAGTGCTGATTGGAATGATTTCTTTTGAGTTTTTGTTTTACAGGTTCTGCACCAATGGCTTACCGAGTGACATTGTCATTGAAGTGGACGATATGGCTTTCCATCTCCATAAGGTCGCCTCCTTAATCTCCTTGCGAAATTTCCGTCTCTTTCTTCGTTGATTTGGTTGTTTCAGACTGTTTCTCTTGAGTTCTGACCTCATTCTTTTGTAAATTTCCAGTTTCCTCTAATGTCGAAGAGCCGGAAACTAGATAATTTGATAACTCGGCGAGAAGAAAACTACGGTACTCCTACCAGAGAGAATCAAAATGAAATTACCGAATCGGAGGAACAGGAAGAAGATGAAGTTGAGGAAGAACATTGCCATATTGTGCTCTCTGATTTCCCCTGCAGCTCCGAGATCTTTGAGATGGCATCGAAGTTTTGCTACGGTGTGAAGATCGACCTCAATTCTTCCAATGTCGCTTCTCTCCGCTGCGCCGGAGAGTTTCTGGAAATGACAGAAGAGTACAGCGAAGATAATCTAATTTCGAAAACTGAGAGATTCCTCTCTCAGACTGTACTCAAAAGCATCAAAGAGTCGATCAAAACGCTGAAATCTTGTGAACCTGTAATGCCTCTAGCCGAGACCTTAGGCATTACGCAGAGATGTATAGCTTCGATTGCTTCAAAAGCGCATTCATCCGATCCGGCTTTGTTCGGATGGCCAGTCAGTGACGGAGCCAATGACGCTCAAGATCATACGAAGCAGATGCTATGGAATGGAATCGAAACCGGAGGGCGAAAGAAAAGCGGTGGAAGGGGAAGTAATGGAGTCTCCTGGTTTGAAGATCTCGCGCAGCTGAGTCTACCTCTGTTTAAGCAGTTGATTTTCTCCATGAGAGATCAAGATGTAAGCTCGGAAATTATTGAGAGCTGTTTAATGAACTACGCAAAGAAATACATTCCAGGTATATCCAGGTCGAACCGGAAGCCATCCTTGCCTTCCTCCTCTTCGTCTAGTATGCTAACGGAGACTGAACAGAAGGAGTTGTTAGAGACCATAATCAGTAATCTTCCATTGGAGAAGAGCTCCAAAACTTCAACCGCAACAAGGTTCCACTTCGGATTACTGAGGACGGCCAATATATTGAACGCTTCGGAGGCTTGCAAAGCTGCTTTAGAGAAGAAAATAGGATCGCAACTCGAACAAGCTACTCTGGATGATCTTCTGATTCCAAGTTATTCGTATCTGAACGAGACCTTATATGACGTCGGTTGTATGGAGAGAATCTTGTCCTACTTCTTGGACGGATTCGTCGAGAGAAATGCAACGGAAGATAATCAAGCCGAAGATGACGGTCTCAGATCGCCAGCGTTAATGCTCGTCGGCAAATTAATAGATGGATATCTCGCCGAGATCGCGTCCGACTCAAATCTGAAGCTGGAAAAATTCTACAACCTGGCAATTTCTCTCCCCGAACAGGCTAGACTCTTCGACGACGGTGTTTATCGAGCCGTCGACGTTTACCTCAAGGTTCGCAAGAAGCAACCTCACAATCCTAACTCAGCACTGATCTCAAAATCCTCTATCGGCCTTAGCTAATTAACTCGTGTAACTTCTTTTGACAGGCGCATCCGTGGATCTCGGAAGCTGAACGCGATAAGATCTGCGGAGTAATAGACTGCCAAAAGCTGACATTAGAGGCATGCACCCACGCCGCTCAAAACGACCGACTTCCACTGCGAGCAGTAGTACAGGTCCTTTTCTTCGAACAGCTGCAGCTTCGTCACGCCATCGCCGGAACACTCATAGCCGCCGAGTCAGTTCCGCCGGAGACCGGAAGATTCTCAGCCGTTTCCCGTCGCGAAACGGAGGAGATGCAACAGGGAGACGAAATGGAGGATGAAGTTCCGGCCGCAATAGCGCACGAGAGCGGCACGTGGAGAGAGACGGTGAGGGAGAATCAGATGCTTCGCTTAGACATGGATAGCATGAGGACGCGAGTACATCAACTTGAAAGAGAATGCTCGACGATGAAGAAACTAATCGATAAGATCGATAAACCGGAGGCAGAACCACAAGACGGCGGCCGGCGATGGCGAGGGTCGTTGATCAGGCGTTTCGGATGTAAGTTCAAAACTCAGGTATGTGATTCGCATGAATCGGCGGTTCTTGATGGCCGGAGAGGACGAAACCACCATCCTCAGCAGTAGAACCTCCTGCAGGTGATTATTCACCCCCCCCCCCCCCCCCCCCCCCCCCCCCCCCCCCCCCCCCCCCCCCCCCCNGCCACGAAAGCTTACCTTTATTATTATTTTTATGGGAATCAAATTGGATGCTTCGACGCACCGTTTTGATTGTGGCACGGCTTTTGAGCGGATGGATATATATTAAATTAATATCATCTCATGACACGTGTGCCTCTCATTTATGCTCTAATTATGCACAACAACACTCCTTCAAATGGTAGTATCAGTTAAAGGTGAGGGTTTAATTTAAAATATTATGAAACTTATATATATAATTTAATGGTAGGATCCAAATAGACCTCTCTAATAATTGGAGGCTCAAATAATTGCATAATGCATCCTGATTTCTTTTTTGTGTTAAAAAAGGTGTTTTTATTTTTTGGTTCATGATTAAGCACTTTCAGTGAATACAAAGCCTATCCACTTTCTACTATCATTGCTTCCTCTTCTTCCTCCCCTTCATAATTGTGTTTTTTTTGTTTCTTTTTCTTTCTGCTTTGGCTTTTTGTTTCTGGTTCGTTTTTACACGTGTTTTATTCCAACGGTAGTATCGATTAAGGGGAGGCCTTTGAAGCTTATAGTGTATTTTGTTCGAGAGGAAGATTGTTGAGGATTATTATATGGGTTTATAAGGAAGAAATACTATCTCCATTGATAATGAAGCCGTTTAGGGAAGCTCAAAGCAAAGTCACGAGAGCTTATGCTCAAAGCTGACAATATCATGCTTGGAGATTTTTTATTCTTTAACATTAACCTTATTTTTACTATATTAACCACCGAGTCTTAAATTTTAATTTAGATATGAAAAATAAACACAATTATTAATTTTTATTGTTAAATAGAGAGCGAGAAAAAAGTTGGCCAAGGAAAGAAAAACCGAGTAACCCGAATTTGGGTGAGACAGTCGGTGGTAGCTCTGAGTCGAAGCCGAAAACCAATCTGATCCGAAACTTCCTACCATTTTGGAGTCTCTGACTCTGCTGAAAACAAGGAGATTGACCCCTTTACATTTTCCCAACACCCAGTTCCTTCGAAACTATAAGTATGCATCCAAGGTGTTTGAATAAATACTCTTCTTCACTTCCCTGTAACATTTTCTCAAGCCAAATGGGGAGGATGCCATATTTGGCTCTCAATAGTGATCCGCTGATTGATGAGATTTTAAATTCTGATTTCAATGAGCTTAAAATTGCAGCCACCAGGCTTATTCATCATGCCGCCAAGCTCGGTGGAAAGGGCCTTGGGACTTCTTTTTTCAAATGGCTTGCCTCTTTTGCTGCCATGTGAGTGCTTTCTAATGCAATGGAGCCCAAAAAATGGGTCCCTTTTGGATTATTTATGGATTCTGCTTGTTCTTGGTTCTAAATTTCATGTTTTTTTATTACATCGCTGTGCAGTTACTTGTTGATTTTGGACCGCACGAACTGGAGAACAAACATGCTTACTTCGCTTCTTGTCCCTTACATTTTCTTCAGTCTTCCTGAAGGAATTTTCGACTTAGTGAGGTGACAGTCACGCTCGTTTCTTCTTATTTTTATTGCTTTAGCTGATGGCTTTCAAATGTCAACGATATCGTTTTCCTCTTGATTTTGATTTTGTTAAGAGGGGATGCTGGGAAATGGATTGCCTTCGTTGCAGTGGTATTGAGGCTCTTCTTCCCACGACATTTCCCAGGTAATAAGCATGGTGTCCTCTGTTTAGTTTTCCACAACTTATTGTTCAGTAACCTGATGTTTTGTATGATAAAGCATTGCTTTTCGATTTGTGAGATCCAGTCGGAGAGTGGAACAAAGCCTTCCTTATAAAGGTGTGGAAACTTCTTGACTCGTGTTAGAACTTTAGGGAACGCCCAGCAGGGAACTTTAGGACGATAGCCCCCAAGGAATGGATTGTGAGATCTCATATCTGTTAGAGAGGGGAACAAAGTATTACTTATAAGAGTATGGAACCTCCCGGAACAGACACGTTTTAAAACTTTGAGTGGAAATCGAAGAGAGTTAAAAGAGAATAATATCTACTGGACTTGGGCTGTTACAAATGATATCAGAGTCAGATCCCACCTCTGTTGGAGAGGGGAACAAAGCATTTCTTAAGGGTGTAGAAATCTCTCTCCAACCGATGACGAGTTTTAAAACTTTGAGTGAAGCCCGGAAAGAAAAGTAGGAAAATATCTCCTAGGGTAGGATCCTTGTATGATGCATTGAATAATTTAACTACAAAAAGGCATTCATTGGTTCCTCATCACTATTAGACTCAAACTTGTAATCGTTGATGTTGAACTCATGGTTGAGAGTAGTGGAAGTGAGATTGTAAAAGCTGAAAACATTGAGAGAGCATGTTGATGTGCAGATTGGCTAGAGATTCCAGGGTCGTTGATTCTGCTTCTGGTGGCAGCACCAGGGTTCTTTGTACACTCATTGAGAGACCACTTGGCTGGCGTCGTGATATGTTTGATCATTGGATGTTACCTTCTGCAAGAGCACATTCGCGCATCAGGTGGCTTCAGAAACTCTCTTACTCAAAGCCATGGCATTTCCAACACCCTTGGCATCGTCCTCCTCCTTGTCTTCCCTGTTTGGGCCATGCTTGCTCGCTTCTTCTAGCTCTAAATCCCACACATTTGCTTCTCACTTCTTCATCAACCAAAAATTTTGTAACTTCTTTCACTTTTTTTTGCTTCTTTTCTTCTTACCCTCTTTATATATTTTCCAAATAGTTCATCCATTTGTATGTTAACAACAAGTAAATTTGGCATATTCATTTACATATTTATTAAATAGAAAATTATTGTAAGATCTCCTATTATCTCACATAGATTGTAGAGAGGAACCAGTGTAACAAGGACCCAGAAATAGGTGGATTGTGTGAGATTGTGAAATATTATAGCGGAATTGTAATGACATTAGATTTTAAAAAGGTCCCTCAATTCAATTGTTTGAATTAATATCGGGGACGTGAATTTAAAATGGCATGCTGCTACTTGGACTTGAATCCAGATGCTCAAGCACTGCTTTCTAAGAGTAGTGTCTATCGATTTCACCATAGCGGCTTTCTCAAAATCATAATAACCTATTATTATTCACTGTCGAGATTGAAAAAATATAATTAGAATCAATTTTATTAATTTAGTAGGCGGTAACAATTATGGTAAAAAAAAAATACATTTTTTTAATATTATTATTGAAACTTTCCGTCCTCTCTTATAACCCTTAATCAACCCTTGTGGTATATTCCTTGTAAGGATTATTGGGAGTGGGTCCGACATTGGTTAATTTAGGAATGATTATGGGTTTACAAGTAAAGAATATATCTCCATTGGTACGAGGTCTTTCGGGAAGCCCTAACACCTCTAATGCTCTATAAATTTGTTTATGTCTCCGACCCAAAATTGAATTAAAATTTGATGATTCAAATACAAATTCCAAATGTTTATGAAATAAAAAAAATTAAAAAAACAAACAAACAAAATAAAGTAAAATTATTATTAAAGAAAAAAAAAGAAGTTAATAGGTATATCCTAGTAGCGAATGAGGTGTAGCCACGTGGAAATAATAAAGCCAATAGTTGAGCATGCAATCACCCAATAAGATTTTTCTTATCCAATTCTTTATCCTTCTCTAACCTAAGCCACGAAATCATCATCCCTCCTCTCACTTTCATAACCCTTCTCTACTGGTCGTTATAGTTTCAGTACCAGTCGCCGGAGCACATTTCATTCTACTCTCCGACACTGAGACTGAGACAGAACAATGGCGGCCTCAGTACACGCCGCGGCTACGCTTATCCAGCCTTCTAAGTTGGCCGTCTCCGCAAGGACCGCCAACTCTCAACTCAGATCTTCTCAGAGCGTTTCTAAAGCTTTTGGCGTTGAATCTGCCGGAGCTAGACTCACCTGCTCTCTCCACTCCGATCTCAAAGACGTTGCTCGTAAGTTCTCTGATGCCGCCAAGATCGCTGGCTTCGCTCTTGCCACTTCCGCTCTTGTCGTTTCGGTATGCCCTTTCTTTGCTTGTGGAGATTTTGTTTGTTATGATTCTCGATGTTTTCAATTTCAGGATCCTATCTGTACAGATTACGTTAATTTACCTCCTGAGTTTAGTCGCTTAGATTGATAATTTCTTTCAGTTATTGTATTTTGGGAGTTGAGTTCTATCTGATTACCTCGAATTAGGTTAATGACAATTTCGTACCGAAGAGCTTGGAAACTTCATGAGCCTTTGAAGTAGAAAAATGAATCTAAAATTTTAAGGACGTATTAGCAAAGGCTTAATAGGAATTTTTGAATGCAGAGTGACCAAGTAACTACAATGCTCCAGCGTTAGTGAAATGAAAATAAGAGAAGATCAAACATAATGCATCAAGAATGACCCGACTGACACTTGATCGATGATAAATTGATAATCATCTGAACTATTTGATGCATTTTCCTGTATTTCCAGGGAGCCGGTGCGGAAGGAGTACCAAAGAGACTCACATTTGATGAAATCCAGAGCAAGACATACCTTGAAGTAAAGGGAACTGGAACAGCAAACCAGTGCCCAACCATTGATGGAGGAGTTGATTCATTTGCCTTCAAATCTGGCAAATACCAAGCCAAAAAGTTCTGTCTGGAGCCCACTTCTTTCACTGTCAAGGCAGAGGGAGTGAACAAGAACTCCCCACCAGAATTCCAAAACACCAAGCTCATGACTCGCCTAACTTACACCCTAGACGAGATTGAAGGACCCTTTGAAGTGAGTGATGATGGTTCCATCAAGTTTGAGGAGAAGGATGGAATTGACTATGCTGCTGTCACTGTTCAGCTGCCTGGAGGCGAGCGTGTTCCTTTCCTCTTCACCATCAAACAGTTGGTGGCCTCTGGAAAGCCAGATAGCTTTGGAGGAGACTTCTTGGTGCCATCATACCGTGGCTCCTCCTTCTTGGACCCAAAGGGAAGAGGAGGTTCGACTGGTTATGACAATGCGGTGGCATTGCCGGCTGGTGGAAGAGGTGATGAAGAAGAACTTGCTAAAGAAAACAACAAGAATGCTTCATCTTCAATAGGGAAAATCACTTTGAGTGTGACCAAGAGCAGGCCTGAGACTGGTGAAGTTATTGGTGTGTTTGAGAGCGTTCAGCCATCTGATACTGATTTGGGAGCAAAAGCTCCAAAGGATGTGAAGATCCAGGGTGTCTGGTATGCTCAGCTTGAATCTTAGACCCCTTTCTTTCTTTGTTTTATTGATTTGCATATAGTGTCGTTGTAAGTTTACTAAGAGAGTTGCTAAACTTTCTTCGAGAGAAACGCTAGAAGGGGTTCTATTTCATTCCAGTTTGCATATAAATTCTTCTTTGTGCCTTTCATTCACTCTTCACATTTGGTCGAGATTAGAGCGTTTTAATTAGTTGAGTTATGTCCTATTATAACACTTTTAGACTTTAAAATAACAAAATAGATAATATAGAATTTGTGAGAACCCACGTTAATTAGAGGGGGAACGATGAGGCTGACCTCTAAGGAGATGAATTGTGAGATCTCACATGAGTGAAAGGGAGAACGATGCATTCTTTATAAGTGTGTAAGAACTTCTCCCCTACTAAACGCGTTTTAAAGTTTTAATGAAAAATTTTCAATTATAAGTTTAGTTGCTTCCAATATTAAAAATTATTTGATGTTTGAACTTCGTAAGATATTTAATATTTTTAAATTTTTAATTATGTGTTTAATAGATATTTATTTTTTTTATTTTGTTTATTTTATAAATCTAGTCAATATAAAATTAGGTGTCAATTAATTTTTAAAATTTTTTATAATTTATTACATATTTTAAGGTTAATAAATTTAAAATTTCAAGTTGAATTAATTATATAATAAAGTGGAAATAAAATTTGATGAAATAATTTTGATTTGACGGTTTTATTTTTTCTTTTAAAGAAAAATTTTTTATCGTTCCACAAATAAATAAATGAAGACGTTTGGATAAACTCGTCTTTAGTGAGCAAAGATTCCAACGTTCATACAGTGAATGTCCAATTATATAAAACTAAATCACAAATTGCAAATTTTCCAATTAAAACTACATGTCCAAAATCATCTGAATTTTCTTCAGAAATCAGAAAGCCAGCCAATCTCGTTGAACACGATCGCGGTGCGGCAGCGTAGCCATTAAATCCCCTTTCCGATCTTTCATTTTCCGGGAATCCATTTTCTTTTCCATCCAAACAAAATCGAACAAACGCAACAAACCCGATTCCATTCTCCAGATTTCGAGGTCTCCAGAGCCAAATTCAAAGTTCCCCCCATTTCCGAGCGATGAATCTATGATGGAGGCGAGTGGTTTCGGCGTAGAAAAGTTGCAGAGGGAAAATGGAAGAGCTGCCGGGGGCATTGGGCACAAGCCCAAGCTTGGTCCTCCGTTTGGGGCAGGCGATTTTCGCCTCCGCTTCCCTCTTCTTCATGTGTCTCGAAATTGAGTTCTACAGCTACACGGCTTTCTGGTAATCATATTCTTTTAACCCCTGTTTCTTCAGTTCCTTACTTCTCCAATTAGGTTGTTTTTGTCCTGGTTTTCTGATCATGATTGGATTAATAATAATAATACATCATGTTTTTGTAAGTAGCAACTTGTGTTAGTTTCGTGGCCTAAGTTCAATTTCAATCCATGCATTTTGTATATTAGTATATCAAATGTTTGATTACTGCCTATAGGAATTGATTAAGAACCACCTAACTTTAACAGGATATGTTCTATAGGTACTACTGTGTTCTTGAGTTCATTAGGAATTGATTAATGGATTGTAGAAAACTATGTGTTCTTTCGAAAAGTTGTAAGTTTAGATACTTTTGATGAAGCCATAGTAACCACCCATTTTAAGGAAAGGAATGGTATAGGAGCTCCTTTGTACCAAATGAGTTGTTTAATAGGATTAGTCAAAGGGCATGTAAAAATTTGATTGTTAATGCCAACCCGAGCATACACGCTCCCACGTTCGCTTCTTTGCCCATTTTTATCGAAGAAAGTGGAAGTTAGAGGTTGAATTTTGTTTAAAGTTAAGGTTCATGAACTATCCACTAATCCAATGGCCTGTTAACTTGAAGTTGAATGTGTTTTTTAGTAAAAATCAGGCTTAAAGTTTTGAAACATTTGTCATCGTTTTTTTTTTATGTAATTTCTATCATGGCAAGGTGGAAATCAAAGCATCATCCTTCGGGGTTGTAAAAGGTACTTCGTCTATTAAACTATGCTCGGATTGAAACATTTCTTTCCGTTGTTATTTCTAGGAAGATGAATCGTATTTCAACAAGAATTAGCTGATCCGGGTTGTGCTAATATACTAATGGAATCATTTCGAACTAGTTTACAAATTACAGAGTGGAAGCCTAAAATGACTGTTTGTTGGGAATTCAAATGTTTGGTAGCTCTGGATGTCTAGTTTTGGAACTGTTTATACGATGAACTTTCTATTTTCTAAACAAAAAGTTGTCTGATCACACCAAGTTTTCTATTACAGAGTGATTAGCATTGTCCAATATTTTAGTAATCAGTTGTAAGGTGAAAAATTCTTATCAAAATAATGTAAGGGCACATAGGAAGAACTAGAAAAAATTCTTATCAAAATAATGTAAGGGCACATAGGAAGAACTAGAAGGATATTGTTTGATGTTCTTCTCCAAAACATTAGGCCATTTGTTTTTTTGTTGGCATTCTTATGTTCTAGTTGCAGCTATTTCGACATAAGGATAACGACATCGAGTTTAATATGTTTGGAGTCAGACTGATGATGTTAACAATGAAGATTTCTGCTATTTCGAGATCGAGTTTAATGATCTTAGAACAACTTCTGATAGATGTTCTTCCAGGAGGGCATAAATTATGAAAACTTGAGCTATTTTCTGTTCTTTTTCCTGCAAAAGATATGAAGATCCAAAATCTCAAGAAAACTTCATGATTGCTCATGTTAATTCCCCCAGCTATCTAGTGACAATCATGGGCTTGATGGTTCCTTGGAGTCTGACATTGGCAGTGGTGGACGGATATTCGGTTTTTGTTAGGCATTTACCTCCTCAGGCGAGAGTAACGGCGATCATCGTCGCCGGAGACTGGGTACGAGAGAAATATCCTCTAGGAAATGAACATATTAACATCTTTGTGTCTTTGCAGTCCAGGTTGAAAAATGAATGAAAACAATTTACATTTGCTGTGTAATATAGGTTCTATCATTTCTCGCCTTGGCTGCTTCCTGCTCGACAGCCAGTGTCGCCGACGTGTTGCTCAAAGTCGGGGTGCCGTATTGTTCAGCAAAGCTTTGCAGTAGATATAGACTTTCAGCAGCAATGGCTTTCTTGTCATGGTTTCTTTCTCTGGTTTCTGCCCTCTTCAATCTCTGGCTTCTTCCTTCTTTGTAAAGTTGATCAATATGTTCATGTCGTTTCTGGAAAACTGTACATGTCAAAAAAAAAAAAAAAAAAAAAAATTGANAAGTGTTGCATAAATTTTTCCAATCCCTGGGAATTGGATTGGATAACTGTAAAAAGATTCGAGTCAATAATTAACCGTGCTATGCCGAACACATTTGTTCAAACTTCATAGACCAAAAGTATATTCGGCCCCATAAAAATATTTGTTTTCATATTCGTATAAATATCGTTACCCTCTATTTAATTTCCACTAATTCAACCATTAATTTTTAAAAAAAAAAACTCTAAAAATAACATGTTTTTTATTTAATTATAAACTTATTTTTTTTTTTCTTTGTCACTATAAATCACGTTTTATTGGCATTAAAAAAAAAATAAAGAGAGAAAAGTAAAAAATAAAGAGAGTGAAAAAAAAAAAAATCAATTGTCAATCGCAATTATACTAATTTGGCATTCATTTGGTGGATTTCAGATTCAAATCATCCACTTTCATCAAATGCTTAAATAACACGTGGAAAATATGAGAATTATCATTTTTAAAAAATGAATTAATTTAAATTTCAAATTTTAAATGATGAAGTACAGATTAACTTAATTTAATTCTCTATATAAAATTGAGTATCAAGACAAAACATTTTTAAAAAGCTGAAAGATTTTCTATTATTATTAAAAAAAAGACAGATTATTCATCACTAATTAATTATTAGGGGACAAAATCTTATACAAAATTAATTATAAGTGCCACAATTAATATCCAAAGGAGAAAAAAAAAACATAATAATTATCAAATACTTAAAAAACAAAAACTGATTAATATAAGGGAAAGCATGTGGAAATTAAATAATTGATTAGATTAAATTAATTAAAAAAAAAAAAAAAAAAGACAAAAAAGTGATGAAAATGGGACAGTGGTGTCCTTAAGGTTGTTGATTGAATTCCATAATGTGTGGGAATGTCTTTAATTATCTGGTACTTTGTATTCGTCTCTGACGGTGGCGCTGCCCTTTTGTGGGACACCCTGCCCCTTAATTCAAAATAATTTAATTAAATAAATACTTTTTATTATTTATTATATAAAGGGTAATCCCCAACTTTATAATTGCTCATTAATAAATTATGTATCTATGGATAGTTCATGGATTTTATAGTGTTACAATTCCTTTTTCCATTTAGATTCCTATTAATTAATTAATTAATGAATAATTCCCACTTTTTAACTAATATTTATTGATAATCAAATAAAGCCAATGAATAATTGACCTTTTAATTTTAAACAAAGGGTATGCTTCAAAATTAAGCTTTTTATTAGCATTTCCATTTATTTATTATTATTGTTTTTTTTTTTTGTTGGTGGGGTCAAAAATTTGGTAGAAAATTAAATAAAAATAATAATTTTGCAATGTATAATGGTGGGTTTGATGTATCTCATTATTGAGTGGGATCTAAGATTTTGATGAGGGAAGACTTTAACAGAAACTTCTAGGAAGGTCTTTTTCCATTAATTACAAATGGTACTGGTGTGTCAGCGATTATGATAGGCTCTTAAAAGGGTAGATTGTGAGATTCTACGTTGGTTGGAGAGAGAAACAAAACATTTATCCTATATTTTTGAAATTAAATAAAAATTTATTATAAAAAAAAAAAAAAAAAAAANGGCGGTGGGCTGAGCAAGTTGGCGTTCGGCCCAGCAAAACCAGATAAGGTTGCGCCATCCTTTGTCTCGGTGCTGGTTTGCTTTTGTGAATTCCGAGGCATTTTGTCACGTTTTTTTTCAAAAAATAAATAAAATAAGTTACACTGAGCCTGCCACTGAATTCATCACATTAAACTAATTAAATTTTTAATAAAGTTCTATTTTAAATTTTAAATTTTTTTTAAAAAGCTATAATTTGACTTTTGATTTGGTAAAAGGTGAAAAATGTGTCAAGTTTTTTTACTGCATGCTTTTTATATATATATATAGTTTTGTAGATTTTTTTCATTAAATACATATAAGAAGTACGAGATTTATTTGTTTTTTTTTTTATTTATTCAAATGTAGAATTTTAACAGTTGCCCTTTTACCAAAACGTCGATATTTACCTCGGGATAAAAAAAAATTGAAGAATTGACATGAGTAGGTAATAAATATGATGACGAGGGTCATAATTGAGAATACACAGCGCAAATCCCTTCCAACCTGTCACGACCGACTCCCAGCCTGGCAGTCCCCACTGCTATTTAGAAACAAAAGGCTTGGGCCCACATCACTATTTGACAATCCTACGTGGCAATGCTTTTCAAAAACTGGGAGCCCCTTCCTTCTGTGCCCCACCTTCCCTATATATAAATACAAACGCGTTCCCCAATTCCAAACGCCTCCAAATTCCACGGCTCTTGCACTCTCCTCCCTCCGCCGCGCCGCATCGCCGTTAATGGGTATTTGCAGTTCATCGGAATCCACCGCCGTCGCCACCGCCAAACTAATCCTCAACGATGGAAGTCTGCAGGAATTTTCGTATCCTGTTAAGGTTTCCTACGTTCTTCAAAAGAATCCGTCGTGCTTTATTTGCAACTCCGACGAGATGGATTTCGACGATGCCTTGTCGGCTATTAGTGACGACGAGGAGCTTCAACTTGGACAGCTTTATTTTGCGCTGCCGTTGAGTAGGCTGAAGCAGCCGCTTCAGGCCGAGGAAATGGCCGCATTGGCCGTCAAGGCTAACTCTGCGCTCATGAAATGTGGCGCCGGAGATAAATGCAGCCACCGGCGGAGATCTGTGTCTCCAGTAGTTTTCACAGTTGAGGAACTCAAGACTCGCAAGCGACTGTCCGCCGGCCGTAGTGGCGCCGGTGGAAGAACAAAGTTCGCGGCGAATTTATCGGCGATCCCCGAGTAGGGACAATTTTGGAAAATGGGATGGGTTTGTTTTGTAAATAACGAAAAGACAGGGGCTGGTTCATTATTTCTTTTTATTAATTTTATTTTTACAAAAATGAAGGAAGCTCTAATTTTTTGTTTTTCATAATACCTTTTGGAGTTTATATTGCTATTTTTTAAATTAATTTTCTATAAAAAAAAAAGGCTATAAAAATCTACAATCATACTCCATTTTTTACCTTTTAAAGTATTTTTTATGTCTAAATTATATTATTTATTATGGAATAAAATATCATACATTTTAAAATTTATTATTTTATTTATAAATTTAAATATTTTTTTAGGTACATAGTGTCATAAAAAGTGGTGCATATAAATGAAAGGTGGTGGATGGACGTTGATACTCACGTCCATTTGGTTTTTTTAGGGACAAATTGGTAATAAACACCAACTCCCACCGACTATTCAATATTTATTATTTCACACCGTTAATTACCATTAAAAACAAAACATTTTAAAACAATAATTTATTATTTCTGTAAGGGTTCACTTCTTAGTTATTTTCAACCCCTTTAATTTAATTCTCTACCATAAATTATTTTGATTATGTCAACCAAATTAAAAGAACTAATTATTTCATTTCAAAATTAAATTTAATTAATTAAGTCAAACTAAGCAAAAGCATGAAATTGGCTTCGTGTAAATAAATAAATAATTAAGACAAAACGGTTGCCAAATTAGAAATACAAAATGGCTTTTGTTATTTATGAAATTTCATAAACATTTTAAAATTGATCGGAGATTCCACACATTTTAAAATTATGAGGTTGACCATGATACATAACGGATAAAAACATACGATCTCTACTATTCTAGCTGTAGGTTATGCTGCTTTATATAGAAAAATCGAACCCATAACCCAAAAAAAAACATTTATTTGATTAATGTTTGAGAAAAGGAAAGAAAAAGGAAATTGGGTCCATTTGCTTGCTGTTTCATTTTATAATTTAGGGTTTTAAGGTCATTCTCTTCTGATAAATAACCATCAACTTTGTTTTCCAGCCATCAATTTTTTGGACACAAATGGTTTTTATTGTCTAGTGGGAATAATAGATAGCTGTGGACCAGTCACAACCATTTTTTATTTTATTTTTTATTTTTTATATTTTATATTCAATCCTTTTTCTTAAAATTATTTTTATAAATATTATAAATCATTTAAATATTCAAATCTCCACGTAAAAAATGAAATACTCTTATTTCTCTAGTTGAATATCAGTTTAATTAAATTAAAAACTATTATTATTTGTTATATGAAGTAAAGGTAAATTGAATTTTATATAAAAAAAAAGGAGTAGATTTTTTTTTTATTTTAAAAGGAAATAAGAAGAGTTAATTAATACAGTGAGCAGATTAGGCAGAATTGATGGATTAGTCGGAGCCAGCTGTATATCTATATGGAAGTGGACCCAATATTGTGGTTTCATATTATGAGGGGCAATGTAGTAATTTTGCTCATTGACAATGTCTTAATTTCATTATTTAAAAATAAATAGGTGTCATTCTAAGACTTTTAACTAAAATTTTACTAAATCTTAACTGTTTTTTTTTTTTTTAATAATTTTCGATGAAAATTATATTCATGATATTCTACAAAATATAATCAATTTTTACCTTAAAATTTGATCATTTCGATAGGCAATTTTTTTGGGAATAGATTATGAAATGATAAAATAGAATAATTAATATTTAAAATTTCAATTTTTTTTTTTTTAAAAACATTCAAGTTATAAAGTATTTATAGTCACGACATTCTTCTTATTCCTTTCGACATGATTACGTTACCTACTCCTTACTTCTTCATAAAGAAGACAATTTGAATTCTTCTTATATGTTTATTAGGAAGTTGCCCAATATAGAATTGTTCCAATCCAAACCTGTTTTACCATAAATATAATATTTGGATAATATATTATAATAATTAGTTATGGAATATATCTTAGATATATTTTTTCTTTATGATTTGATTAGTAGTATATTTTATTTTATTCTCAATATTTAATTAGTTTATATTTTCCTTATTTGTAAATATTAGTTGTTAGTTTGTATCTTATTTAAACGTTATTAATTTCAATGAGAATACACACCTTCGATCTCAATTATATTTCTCATTCTTAACAAGTTTTTACTATTGAGCAATCGAAAAGAAAAGTGCACGTTGTTGGTATATGTAATAACTTTATTTTTTAAATTTTTATTTATTTATTATATTATGAAAATCTCTCTAAAAACGTAATATGGATTTATTTATATATTTTTTATTTATTCGAATGTGATGAATAATAAATTACATATATAAAATAAGAAGAAGAAGGTAAAGAGGGAAAAAAAAATAATGGATCAACTTAACATTGACTTGACCAACATTAAATGTGTGCAAGTTGGTGATCATTGTCTCCTAGGCATATACACGTGCTTCATTCTCAATAAATTTATTAATTCCTTCCCTACATTAAAAAGAAAAAAAAAAAAAAAAAAAAAAAAAAAAAAAAAAAAAAAAAAAAAAAAAAAANAAAATATATTTCATGAAATGTAATAATATCATTTTAATAAAAAAAGTTCCATTAATTTTAAGAAGAAATGAAATATTTAAATAAAATAATGGTGATATTTAAAATAGAAAAAAAGTCCTTATCAACTACAATTGACTCACATCACTCCGCCTAATAAAAGGTTGGTTGCTTTATTTGGGTTCAATCAAGCGCTCGTCAACTTGGCTTGACTCGATCTAGCTTGGTTCAAACTCCATTTAGCTTGGTTTGAGGTGGACTTTCGAGATTTTTGGTTCAATCACTCTTCTATTTAGACTCAATCCGACCTTAAGTGTAACAGCTCAGATCCCTTTCGGGTTTGCCCTCAAGGCTTTAAAACGCGTCTCTTTGGGTCCATTATCTACCACAAGAGAAAAAAAAGACTATGGTTACAATTCATTCGTAGTTCTCTTTGGGCTTTCCCTTTCGGGCTTCCCCTCAAAGCTTTAAAACGCGTCTGCTAGGGGAAGGTTTCCACACCCTTATAAATGGTGGTTTGTTCTCCTCTCCAACCAATGTAGGACATCACGTCTCTGAAAAATTTAGTATTAGAGCAATCAGGTTATAGGTCCTGCAAACATTTAGGATAGAGAGTCGTGTCCTCTGTGACCTCGCTCGTCAAATACATGCCACTCACGACCAGACGTTCTCACGTGATGGAAACATAGAGACAAAAGTCAAGCTAGTATTTATAAAGTATACCATAACTTACATTATGTGCTACGAATAAATTGTAACCATAGTCATTTTTCTGTTGTGGTAGATAATGACACGAAAGAGACGCGTTTTAAAGCCTCGAGGGAAAACTCGATAGGAAAAGTCCACAGAGAACAACATCGGCTAGCGGTGGATCTGGGTCGTTACATTAAGTCATGTATAATCTCAGTTTTGTCATCGATAGGTTTGTATCTCATTAAATTTAATACTATGGTCTAAATTTACGTAACATAAATTGACTAAGATTATTAATATACTAGTTGTATTATATAGCATATGTTTTGCAATTGAATGGGTCTTGTACCACTCTTTGGAGTTTTGTGAAAAAATTAAAAGAAACAAAAATAAGAAAAAGAAGCAAATCCAGCTGGATTTTCTTAATTTCCTCCTAATAATTTTAAATTATAAAATCAATTCAAATTTACTACAAAATTAGTAACCACTTTTTCCCATTTTCATTTTATTTTACAATAGATTTAGTAAATATTTAATTGTACAATAAGTTTAATAAATGTAAGTGCTTAGAAGTTTGTAGAAACTGTAATAAGTGATTTATTTGTTGTCTTAAATATTCTCTATCTAATAACCTAATAATTGAGGCCTTACCATGAATTATTTTAATTGTTGCATTATTTTGTTTGGATAATTATTACATTATTTTAGAAGAAAAGGATAAATATAACATCTTATTTGTTCTAAAATAACATTTAGATGAGAAAGAATATAAACTATATACTAAACCATTGATTTATTGAATTTGGAAGAATGATGAATATATCATTCGATCATAATAATTTTAAATTTTCTTTCCCAAATATTTTAAATAAATAATAAATCAGTCTTAAAATTAATTGTTGGAAATTTCAGTCGCATTTGATCTTCCAATTTATTCACACTGTCGTCAGTGAAAAATAACCACTTTATCATAAAAAATTACGAAAGAGAGGACTTAGAGTATAGCCTCATCAAAAGAGGATTCAACTCTTAACCGAAGTTACCATCAAAATCATCTTGTCTGAAATATTTTTCGCATAAATATTCTTTATTAATTCAACGCGAGTCATCTTCCTGTCAATATGTGGACGGAAACCAACGTTACGTTTGAAACGTGGTAATAATCATTTCATCTATATACTAATGGTAAAAATATTTTTTTAATTTTTTAAAAAAGGTTAGTCATATTTTTGAAAACAATAATATTTTAAAGATAAAATATTAAAAAAAATATAATAAAATAAAATTTGGAAGTCAACCCTTTACCTTAATAACACGTTTCATTTATTATTTGAAGGTTATTTCAGTCTGGAGGAAAGGATGAATATCCTTATCCAATGGGAATCTTATGTTATCATTGAAGCCAAACGAGAATATTTATTCAGATGCCCTTTGTACCCTTTTATTTTTCTCCCTATCCCTCTTTATCATGGCTGACATGTATGTCCTTTTGTGTCCACTTACTTTTTTTTTTTTTTTTTTTTTTTTTTTTTTTTTTTTTTTTTTTTTTTTTTTTTTTTTTNGTAATTAAAAACAAACTTTAAATTTTATATTTAATTAATGTTGAAAATTCAAAATTATATAATAAATTCATGATTTTTTAAAAATTTTTATATCTAACAAATCTTTTTAAATTTACAGACTTATTAGGCTATAAAATTGAAATGTTAATGGGATAATGGGCCCTCGAACTTAGATGTTTTCAAGGCCCATTATTGACTTAAATTGGGTTTCATGAGGACCATAGGCCCAATATAGAGAGAAAACGGGTTTTGATTTGCAAGTACAGGGAGGAATTGGGTCGGGTCAAACTGGTAAATGACTCAATTTTAATACCCTAATTCAAAAAATGTCTATACAACATCTTTTTTATATAAAATTCAGATCAATCAATAAATAAAAGATAAAAAAAAATTCTTATTCAAAAGTAAAATTTAGAACAAAGTTTTGAATTGAGTTACTCTACAATTGAATTTGATCGAAGTTTTTGATTGAATGACTTGAATGCATGGTAACTCACCACTGCCTTCAAATGACCAATACAACAGCTCCACTTCAGTATATCAAATGTTGACCTTCAAAGCTTCGATTGGTCTATCCTCACTCGAGTCAACTTGTAACATATGAAATAGAGGTTAAAACGAGTCTATCCATTTTTGTCTGAACTTGAAAAGCTTATAGTACAGCTGGGAAGTAAAAATCAGTATGACAAGCCAATTTATTGAACCAGACAAAAACAAGCCATAAAACAAAAAACCGACCAAAGTACCTGAACTATGGGACAAGTAAGCTTTGGAGTCCTTGTCACTGTTGGAATTTTTTAGATCTAGTGGGATAGAATAACTTCTAAACTAATGTCAAATTTATTTACAACAAAAAATTTAAAATCCTAGATGGTATAATGCTATGTACAGAAGGAAGAAAATATGTAACCCTTCTATTATCTCTAAACCTTCAAGGATTTCAGTTCATCATCAACATGTAAGCAGCAGCTATGTTCATCAGAGATATCACTTCATTTCTCTACATATCAGATATCGAAAACCGAAGTTGTGCGGTATCCATTCGATGTTCTTGCGAGATTTCCCGTTTTGACATTTCGTAACACTCTTCCTAAGTGATTCAGGCAATGACTTCTGAATCATTTCCATCGTACCAGCCGTGCACAATCTTGATTCTTTCGCAAATGACTCGATCATCTTCGGTAAAATGACTTTTTTGTCCTTGCGTATGCCGAATGTGGCTCGTATGTATTCTTCTTTCGCTGTTTCCAGCTCCTGCAGGACTCTTTTGGGAGCGTATACACGAACCTGGAAGATGGGAAAGTTAGTATATTAGAACATAGCACAAAGTGTTAAAACTTTAGGACAAGAACACATGTAGTTTCACTAATGTTGTGTCAAATACCGCAGGATCAGAATGGCAGCCTGTGCACAGTGCAAAATGTAAAAGGGGTTCCGACCGGTCGATTTTGTAGGCTTGTCGTTTATCTCCGCTTTTGAATTTTGACTTCGAGGGAATAAGAAGAGAGAGCCACTGCAAACAGAAGAAAGTTATATCTTAATGTTGACTTGTAACAGTCCAACCCTATCACTAGTAGATATTGTTTGTTTTGACCCGTTACGTATCACCGTTAGCCTCACAGTTTTAAAACGCGTCTACTAAGGAGAGTTTCCACACCCTTAACCGATGTGGGATCTCACATGATCGTACAAACTAAGAAGCCATTTACACTTTGTGAGAGACATTGCTTATACTTTTGTCTATAGTGTGTACCTGTCCAGGCCGAGGCACTCGGCATCCAAGTATTGAACTTTGTATGGTGTCGACGCTGATGGTTTGACCTCCAATGTTATATGCAGCCTGAATGGAGGACAAAAGTAAGAACGCGATAATCATACAACATTTACAAATCATAACGGATCATCGAGCCTATGTTTTACCTTCAAGAGAACGAAAACCTTCTTCATATTGTTGTGTGGTATACCATAAGCCAAGTATGCCTTTCAGAAAACAAAACAGATATTATAGTGTGATTGTCTTTGAAGATCTAAAAGACAAGAAGTTCAAGTTATGAATAATCATTACATGCATCATTAGTGAATTGTGTACGTTTATCCAGAATGCTAGCTTTTCCTCATGATTCAACTTCCTCGGATCGACTTCCTCTAACTTGGATATAAGCGACCTAACGACCGCATATAAGTATAACCGGTAAATATAAAACGAATAAGAAGCAATCAGTCAATCTGTAACAGCCCAAACCCACCGCTAGCAGATACTGTTTTCTTTGGGCTTTCCCTTCAACGGCTTCCTCTCAAGGTTTTAAAACGCGTCTCCTAGGGAAAAGTTTCCACACCCTTATAAGGAATGTTTCGTTCCCCTCTCCAACCGATGTGGTGTCCGGCTCTGATATCATTTGTAACAGCTCATAGTAGAGGTGTTTTAAGATCTTGAGGGAAAGCCTAAAGAGAACAATATCTGCAAGCGGTAGGCTTGGACTGTTACATAATCACGTTCCATCAAACAAAATCTTCTAGCAATATGACTATGAACATCCACACGTTGCTTACCTGAAATCTTGTAACAAGTGCTCGACTTCGATCAACTTCTGACTATCCCTATAAATCGATGGCACTTCAACCATTGTGCTGTACGGGCCGCTAAACTCTTTAAGACCTTCGACGTGAAAAGGATTATCCAACATCATATCAAAAGATGAATTGTTTCTGAATCCAGGACTCAACATATCAAATTGATCTTGTGGAGAGAACGCACTGATTGGCGAAGACGACGAGACGGGGGAGGATAAACCATGATGTGACAAAGGAGGATCTGAAAGTTTGCAATATATGGCTGATATGCACTTGATCATATCTTCCGAAAGTCGATTCGCGCTCTCGGGAATATGGTCTAGTATTTGAGTACCAAGGTAGTCTGCTAGACTGGTTAAATTGGATGAAGCATTCCGAGCAAACTGCAGAAAAAGGAACCATAAACAAAGAAGAATAGATATCTATTATGTCTAGTAAAGTTCCATGTGATGAAACATAAGACAGCTACCTCTATCATGGACATTGGTTGGGATAGACAAGGACGTACAGCTTGACCCAAAGAATCATCTGGGAGATAAGTTCTCTTTGAGCTAACTGAATAATGTGACAACGACGACTGACAACGACGAACGCGGGAGTCCAACAGCTTGTTTTCACGAATTCCGCTGTATTCCTTCACGGGATTTCCGAAAGAATCGTAGCCAGACTGAACAGCTTTATCTTCCTTTTTCGACGTTATGTCAGGTATGCAATTCATCATATACTTGGATTTTGGGGAGTTCATAGGAGATGTAGAAGATATTTGTCCATCAAATGCTTTTCGATACAACGACAGAAGATACTGTTCTAAATGTGAAACTTCTAGCTCCAATACTGTGATCTCTTTGATCAATTCAGTGGCTGGCTGTAGTCATCAAAGCAGCTTTTAATAGGTAGCCATAATGTAGATTATAACAGACCGAAAACGTCGAGTTACCTTGGCTACTTCAGTGTCGCTGCTCGTGTTGTCCTGACAAGATGGCTTATATCCTAATGCTTTTTCTAGTGATGTGCGGACCTTGAACTGGTCTTGCAGTCTCTTCTCAAGCTGAAGAATCTACATTGCATAGTTTAATAGAAGAATGGTTATCATTTAAGGACTTAGCCTTGTTGAGACTTAGAAGATCAATGATTCTTCGTACCTCTTGCTTAAGAGAAGAGTGTATGTTTGTTTTTGGGAAGCTTTTCTTCTCTGTGTTCATGGATTCCTTGAACGAACTCGTGTCCTAGGATCAGATCAAACCAAAAAAAGAAAAACAACCTTAAAATATGCTAGATTCATTGTCTCCATAAGCTGTCTTTTGGCCCAAATAATAAATGTAAGTTATCTTACCAGCTTCACACGATTTGAAGCTTCAAAGGAGTTATCCAAGTGTTCTTCCTTGTTAGTATCCTTGACCATGTCAAGAAAGCTGCATTGCAAAAAGAGCAAAGAAGAATTAAAATGCAGAAATGGAGAAGATAATACCTTGGCTTGTTAGTTCCATTTGTTAACATTTCATATAAGATCCCCGACCGAGGCAAGATTCGATAGTTTACGCCGAGCAAGGGCTACAAAGACCGCACTATCCTGAAATCTATCTATGATGATGTAACAGTCCAAGCCCACCGTTAGCAGATATTATCCTCTTTGAGTTTTCCCTTTCAAGCTTCACCTCAAGGTTTTTAAAACGCGTCTGCTAGGGAGAGGTTTCCACACCCTTATAAAGAATGCTTTGTTTCCCTCTCCAACCGATGTGGGATCTCACAATCCACCCCCTTCGGGACTCAGTGTCCTCACTGACACATCATCTGGTATCTGGCTCTAATACCATTAGTAACAATCCAAGCCCATTGTTAGCCGCTATTGTCCTCTTCGGGCTTTCCCTTTCGGGCTTCCCCTCAAGATTTAAAACGTGTCTGCTAGAGAGAGGTTTCCACACCTTTATACAGAATACTTCATTCTCCTCCTCAACCGATGTGGGATCAGGCCATTAACTTCCCTTCTATATTCTCTAGGTAGCTCATAATTCCCCAAAACTCAAAGTGAAACAGTTATTTAACACTCCCATTTTCTCTATTCTCTCACAAGGATAGCAAAAGTAAAGAGACTGAAACAGTACAAATATTACAGATCTGAAGAAGCAGAAGAAAAGGAGGAGCTAATTGTCAAAAGGTTCCAAACCCAACCTCATTACTAATCTCAGAAAAATGATGCTTGAAAGACAATAAGAAAGAAGAAGTTATTAAGCTCTTGGAGCAGAAAACCAAGATCTATGTCTTTAGACATCTGATTTCAAAGTTTGGTAAGCCGACAGAAACCCATTGTCAAACTCCTTCACTATTCAACCAACTAAGAAGCTTTCCAGTCCAAGTTCGCATCAAGTGTTCAGAACAGAATGAACAATCATTGCTAAATAACAAAACAAAGCATCAGAAGCTAACCTCTTGGAATGCTTGTGTAGTGGAATCTGTCTGTTTTGTAGCATTTTTGCACCGCCGTCAGTCTCCTGAAACAGCTTATCTGAGTATCAACACTATCAGTAAACCATTAGTTAGGGGGAAAAAGAATCAGCAAAAGAAGGAGGAGGCTTGTAAACGAAACTACCGTACCATAAACAAACAAGTTGATATCACAGAGTTAGGAAGTTGAAGAAGAAATGATATCAGAAAAACAGTCGAACACCAAATGGGTATTAAAACTAAACTCCAAAGCTTCCTTCATTCGCCATTATTCAGCAGAAACAAAGCCAGAAAGCGATGATGATACGGCACTTCACAACACGAGCGTTTGAACAAAAGGCAACAGAGCTGAAATGAGGTTGCATAAAACCCACAAATGTAGCTATAAAAAAGAAGCTTTATGACCAATAAGCTTCACAAAGAAAGTGATTCACTCTCTGAAAAATCTTGTATGGCTTTTGGTAAACGAAGGGCTTTTGCATTAAAAGGGAAGAAAGCAAGCTGTGAGGAAGAGAGCTTTAGTTGAAGAAGAAAAAGAAAGATAACAAAAACATTCATGCTTAGTAGACCCCTTAAATGTCAAAGTGTTGTGAAAGTGGACAACTTTTCATGACCCGCAAACCGAAGGCGAGTAAAACGCTTAGCTACTTCACTGATTAGAGGCAAAATAAAATACACTAAAATGACAAACAAATATCAATAATTCCAATTTTTTTTCCATTTTTAGGATCCCCCATTAGCCCCAAATTCCACATTCTCTTCTCTTGTTGGCAAGCCAGTGGGAGTTGGTGACCGCTCTCTCCTACCTTGTCCTATTTTCTTACATTTGTTTTGGTTTCCTCTTCAAAACAAAGCCCAAAACATGGTACTGGTCACATGGGTGGATATCATTTTCTGAATTCCAAGTACACCATTTGTGAAATTTTGATATCCATTATTGGGCAGAGGCTGGAATTTGTGCACACCCTTTTGAATCTACAAAGAAAAAAACGAACTTTTTTGTTGTGGGTGATTTGGAATGTGAAAACTAGCAAACAAACAGAAGGTTTGAGGTAAAAGAAAAGTAGGGGGTGACCTCAAAAGGAATGAAAGGAGGATTTGTGGGGTTCCTATTTGTTTAAATGCCCTTTAGTTTTAGAAAAATTTGGAGATACCCACATTGTCTTTCAGCATCCAAGAAACTAACTTTTGTCACAGAATCCTCAAGTATTAATTAAAGAAGAAAGAGAAAGATTTCTTCTTTTCTTCTTTTCTTTTTTCTTTTTGGTTAAAAACAATGAGATTTCTGGGAATTGACCTTCTCTGATATCGATGCAGACAAGAAAAGGAAGGCCTTGTGCGTGGATTAAGCTGGTGAGGTCTCTCTTTTTGTCGTCATATTCACTTGCTTAGCTAAAAGGAACCTTTTTTTCTTTTCTTTTTTTTACTTTTGTTCTTTCTTTGAGAGAGTGTGTGTGTATGAACAGGCAAGAGATAGCAAAGGGGAGTAGGAATCTGATCTGCATTGCTGTTTTTAATGTTGAGAAGAAAGTCAAAATCTGGGGAATTGGGTTGTGGCCTCAAATGGGTATCAATCTGATTGGTTAATTGTTCATAATTTATATTAGAATCTGACAGAATGGTTAGTTTTGTAGCGTTCTTACTCCAAGTCCACGTGATGAACTCCTTCCATATGAAAAAAAGAGAGGCTAATTTACTCTTTCAATTCACATATACTTTTTGTCTAAGAACCCATTTCTTTTTTTCTTTTATCAACCAATCAATCAATCAACGGTACAAAGTACATCATTGGTGTACATTGAAGGTTTGCGATTATAATATTGTGATGCAAACATAGTCTCTGTGTTATGTTACTATTGGTGTTGATTGGAGTGTGGTCAAAGGTTGTGACATCACACATCGGAGAGGAAAATAAAGCATTTTTTATAAGGTGTGGAAACTTCTCCCTAACAAATGCGTTTTAAAACTTCTTGGTGAAACCCAAAGAGTACAATATCTGCCAGCGCTCAACTTGCTGTTAGACAGGTCCACATGAGCTATTGACTAAATTGTGCGTCTATTTTAAAACCTTGAGGAGAAGCCCGAGAGTGAAAACCCAAAAGAACAATATTTGCGAGTGGTGGGCTTGAGTTGTTACACAAATCCACCTTGAGGGGAATCCCGAAAGAGAAAAGAAAACCCAAAGAAAACAATATTAACTCAATTGTGTGTTTTAAAACCTTGAGGGGAAGCACGGAAGGGAAACTCAAAAGGAAGAATATGTACTAGCGGTGGGCTTGAGTTGTTATCGAAAAACTCAAAATGACAATATCTGTTAGTGGTGGATTTGAGTTGTTACATAGGTCCACATAGTCTCTTGACTCAATGGTGCGTCAAAACATCGGGTAGACCTATAAGAAAATACTCACGACTGTAATAGTGTCAAGCTAAGCTAGAATAGTACGTGTATCTCCATAGTAGGATGAATCTCCTACAGTCTCGGGATAAGTTCATACGTAACGATGATGGAGTAATGAACGGGAAAAGGGAAAAAAAAGAAAGGGGGATACAGAGTCTCAACATATATGATATAATATTAAAGAAAAGTTGAAAACTTTCCAAATGCAATTGGACAATCAAGTCTATGCCAATCATATCCACCAAAAGGCATCTCTTCCTCCCACTAAAAACTGGGTGAAACTTCAAAATAACTTCCAACAGCTTATGTTTTTCTCACAAAAAATGCTTTGTTTCATTATGATTTTTGGTAATTTAACGTTAGACCTTAAAGTTTTAAATGTCATTAGGTTTTGTTTTAGTATTCAACTCTTATCAACTTCAAAAATTTAGGTTAAACTATGTTAGAAGTTTGGCATAAAGTTCCCACAAGAAAGAACAGGTAGGAGCCACAGACGAAGTGGTTGAATCTTATGGTAAGTTTGTCAAAAAAGGAGTGTATGCTTTAATTGAAGTTTTGGCAAATGAGCTGTCCTTTGTTTTCCTCACTTCTCTGGAGAGAGTCATCACGCATATGATAAAATATTATAATGGGCTCGAGCTCATCACTCCCGTTTCCATCTTGAGACCATCCCGAGAGAACTAATTAGATCAAGACTAGGAGAGATGATCTCCCGAACGAGAAGAAATTGAATCCATATGCTCGATCCATTGCTTCCACTCCTCCATACAACCAACATTCGACCCAGAAATCAATGTAGCTCAATAGGTTAATGGTTAACTTTGATCACAACAAAAATTAGCATGTTTTGATAGCAACATTTATAATTGCATATGCACATTAAATTTTATTGTTGTGTGTTCGGGCGATCTGAGGTGGGTTATTTATTTACTAATTATTTTTAAATACGTTTTAGGTAATTACAAAAAACAAGAAATGTATGCTAATTGAGTCGTGTAATTCGTGTCAACATACTTTTATGTTTCTTCTATCCCAACTCGTGTTTTTTTGATAGGTAAATTATGCAATCTTGACATGGGACTCCTCGGTACCATTAATTAAGTATCTAGTTTATCATGCATTTTATTTTGTATTCATCTAAATAATGCATATTCTTAGTCAACAAGTGATTAACCATTACCAAAATTGACTCTTTCCCACCATTATCATTATTATTATAATATTGGTATTATTGAACATTTTTGTTCGAGGATTTAATTCACTGCTGTCGACCTTTTGTTTCCGGAGTTTTCATTGTCTTGCTTAAACAATGAATCCTCTTGTAACGGTTACATTATTTGTAAGATTTGATGTCAGTTGGAGAAAGAACGAAACATTTATTATAAGAGTGTGTAAATCTCTTCCAACATATGCGTTTTTAAATCGCAAAGCTAATGACCATACTTAAGGGATCAGTACAGACATATATCTATTAGCAGCGAGTTTGAACTGCTACATTATTGGAGGGGATTCCATTACCTGAAGAATCTGTTTTTTTTTTTTAAATAAAAAAATTGAATAAATAAATAACTAAATAAACAAAAGTATGAAATGTAAAATTTAAATTAAAGTGAAGGAATTATTAGCCTTATTATTTTTATAAAAGAATTATTAATTTTTTTTTTTTATAGTTAAAATTGGAAAGGAATATTTTAAAGAAAGAAAGGAGGGGTAAAAGAGGAAATTAGAAATTACAGATATATTGTTGTTGAGAAAATTGAGTTATTGAAATGAGTTGTATTTGGGGAGAAATGAACAAAAAGGAGTAAAGATAATTGTAATTAGGAGTTTTAAGTTACGATAATGGAAGTGGTTCCTTTGTCCGATGTTCAGCATGTTAGGGATGACTCTGATTCTGCTCAGATTTCTGGAACTGCTTCGTTTCATGACGGACAATCAAACAACTGCGTCGATCCTCAACAACAACCAGCGCGGATGGCAAATGGTGGACTCAATGACTCATCGGTGAATATTGAGGCCGCACAAATTAACAGCAAATGTGATGTTCAAGGGGTTCCTCAATATTTGCCTGCTTCTGGTCACTCTAGTTCGGATTCATATTCTAACTATCAGATGGATGCCCAAAAAGCATCTTCTGGTTCCCCCGACTCCGAATTTGATGATGCCAACACCGATAATTACTCCACGGAATCGTGTTTAGCATCTGAAAACTCTCGTATAGTTGTGGATACCATTGACGATGAATTGCCTAGCAGCAGCAAAGCTGAGGAGTTGTCTGTTTCGGGGCCAGAGCCAATGTGGTTGGAAGGGGATGAATCTGTGGCGCTTTGGGTGAAGGTATCTGCCTACCCTAATATCCAAGTTTTCAATTTCTTCCTTTACTTCTAATCTCTTTTTGTATGTATGTTTTTTTTGGGGGTTATCCAGTATGCATGTATGCTTAATCCCAATTTTTAAATTTTCATTCTTGAGTTGTTAATTCAGCGAACTTATAGTGTTCCTGCAGTTGTGCTCTGCTGTCCAAATAGTATAGTCATTATAATTCTGTCATATGTACTCTAATTACTTCAATTTGCTTGGTTCTTGCATGAGTCTTGACATCAAATAAAATTTTAATCAGTATTACATGCTTACATAATGATGATTGCTAGTCATAGGCTTCTTTTGAAGTTTAAGTAAGAGCTAGTTCCTGACTGCCGTTCGAGTATCTTGGGTTAGTACGGATGGACTTGGAATAAGAGGGACCACCTTCCTGTTTGTGGTCGACATGTTCAATTGACCTCTAGGCTCTAGAAATTTTTGCAGCTACAGATTTTAAAGTCTTCCTGTCCTGCTCACCCTTTGTGTTTTGATGCATTATGATGTATTCTCTTGATCTTTTTAAATCTATCAGACTGTTGGCGCTGATTGGTCGTCTGATTGGGTTTTTTTGAATGCTTATTCTGATGATTTCCAGGGTGCTCCTGTATTATTTTCTAGAAAGGAATTCATGGAACAAATAACTACAACTGGTTATGAGGAGCCTAAAGAGGCATAGGATAAAATCCATTGTTGGAGTTGGTGGAATTCCTGAGTCAGTTAGGTTAAGTCACGTTGTCATTGGACTTAGAAGCGGGAGCCCATTTTTTATTTAATAATACTACTGGCTTGACACATTTTTTCATCAATGAAAAGGACATAGGACTGTAATAAGAGGTGAGGGAAAGGATCTATACTCTATATCACATTTTACAAGCTTGATTTTGGGAGGGAGGACAACAGGATAACTTCAGTTGTTTAAAAAATAGGTCATTCGTTTTTACAAACTTAACTGAAACCAGAAAACAACTTTTAAAGAATAGTTACTGAAATAGATTCACTATTTTTGTGAGATCCCACATCGGTGGAGAGGGGAATGAAACATTCCTTATAAGGGTATGGAAACCTCTCCCTAGTAAATGCGTTTTACAACCGTGAGACTGACAGTGATACGTAACGAGCCAAAGCAGACAATATTTGCTAGCGGTGGGCTTGACCTGTTACAAATGGTATTAGAGCCAGACACTGGGCGGTGTGCTAGCAAGGACGCTAGGCCCCCAAGGGGGGTGGATTTTGAGATCCCACATCCGTTGGAGAAGGAAACGAAGCATTCCTTATAAAGGTGTGGAAACCTCTCTCTAGTAAATGCGTTTTAAAATCGTGAGGCTGATAGCGATACGTAACGAGCTAAATCGGACAATATTTACTAGCGATGGGCTTAGACTGTTACAATTTTCTTGCTCTAAGAAAATAAAACTTTTTTTTTTCAAAATAATGACAGCCTATTTTCTTTCTGAACAACACCCAACCATCCCAGAGATTCCTTCACTTTATAGATTATCTCATTGAGTTTGATCCTTCATTCCTGTTCACTGTGGGTTAATGTTGCCGATACAATTATATTGAAAATATCAGTACTTTCGTCTGTTTTGTTCTGTTCATTAAAAGGCCTTCTGTTGTATTGTATCAACTAATGTATTATGGTTTGAGTTTATTTTCATTTTGAAATTTTTTCCAAGTATAGTGGCGAGGGAAGTGGCAGGCTGGAATTAGATGTGCAAGGGCTGACTGGCCATTATCTACTTTAAAAGCCAAACCCACACATGAAAGGAAGAAGTATTTTGTGGTTTTTTTTCCACACACAAGGAACTATTCGTGGGCAGATGCATTGCTTGTTCGTTCTATTGAAGAATTTCCTCAGCCTATTGCATACAAGAGTCACAAAGCTGGTTTAAAATTGGTTGAAGATGTAAAAGTTGCAAGGAGATTTATAATGAAAAAACTTGCTGTTGGCATGCTGAATATCATAGACCAATTTCACCTCGAGGTTTGTAAATGGTCCACATTTCTGTAGTCTGTTTATCATTGTAATGAGTTGTTATTATCCTGCTTTATTAATTTTTAAGACGTGTTCAATTTAATGGATGCAGGCTCTGATTGAGAGTGCACGTGATGTAATGAATTGGAAGGAATTTTCCATGGAAGCTTCACGCTGTAATGGTTATTCTGATCTTGGTAGAATGCTTCTGAAGCTGCAGAATGTAAACTTCTATTCTTCTTGATGGTATATGAGATTGAAATAACAAAAATTTTATTTTGTTTTCGTGGATTCTTATTTCATGTTTTTGGTGATCTGGAGTTTTTACCAAGTGCTTTTTCGATTGAATCTGATTTAGATGCACCACTATATCTGGCCCTTAAATACCTTCGGTGCAACGCAGGAGGGAACTGCCTTTTTTTGTGGCATCCATTTATTATGATACAAATACTAAAGGCTAGCATAGATTATTTCCAGGAAAGATCAAGGAGACTAGGAGAGCCATATATTTCCATTTCATAATTTGATGTGGCTGACAAGTGTTAGCAATGACATGGAAAATAATTAGAATGCTTATAGTTCTCTTTGATTTGGTTTTCTTTAGATCGAAAATCAAACAGGGCTATTCAATTTGCCATATGTGCAAACTGCATAATTTTTTTTCTTTTTGTACAAACTGGTTTAAACTGAATTGATTTTGTTCCAATTGGTTGGGGTTTTCTGTTTTGGGCCTCATTCACACATTTGGTTTGAATCTGAAAAGGCATGCTTCTTATTTTGCACAGCATTTATGACTCAGGCATACATGACCTTTGCAATGCATGTTGGACATTTAGGTCCATTATAGTTCTTGATTTATAACATTTTTTTTATAGTATGTATGTACTTTTGAAAGCTACAATAGGGGAAAAAAAAAAACTTTTATTTATTGTTTTTCCTTGAATTTGAAAATGCATTTAGTAGCATAAATTAAAAACTGGAAAATTGGGTGTTGAATTTTGGAAACATAAAAAAGGTGTTTGTTTGGTAGGATCCAATGTTTTAAAACTATAAAATTGATTTTGTTTTTCCATTACCAAAATAAATAGAAAGGTCTATGTTTATTCAAACATGAAGCTTCGTTTTTCAGAAAACCTCACTTTGTGATGCATAATTTTGAAAACATGAGAAGAATGTTTTATAAAATTGATACAACTGTATTACTATTTTTCAAATAGTTCTCAAACGTAAACTCAATATATCTATAACATCTTTGTATTAAAAAATATGAAAGTGAAAATGGATTAGATTCCGAAAGGATCCTTACATTTGAATTATGATTCTAGGCTTTTTTCTGGCTCAATTCCACAATTTTCTGTGAGTCATCTCATGTTTATTCTAGGTTTTTTTTTTTTCCTGGCCCAATTGCACAATTTCTTGTGCCTTCTTTTCACAATGTTTGTACTCTACGGTTCAACTCCTAGCTCTCAACTAAGGATGGTGATAAACTAATGTTTGCCCCTTTGCAGATGATCCTGCAATGCTTCGTAAATCCAGATTGGCTTCAAAATTCTTTGCATTCTTGGGTACAGCGATGTCAAAATGCTCAAACTGCAGAAGTTATTGAAATGCTCAAGGAGGTAATGCCTTACCCGAGTACCTTGTTCTTTTTTCCCCATATCTCTGCCTGTCTCGCACATGTTTTGATGGAGAATGAGGGAAAAAATGAAGTGGTAGAAAGGGGGGAAATTTTCAGTGATGAACCTGTCCTTTTTTTTTAGATGAGAAATAATTTCATTGATGGTATGAAATTACTGAAAAATAGGAAGACCACATTAGGATAGTTACGAAGGCTTCTCCGATTGGATAGGAGGGTAGCAAATCTATAGTGGTTGGAGAGCATGTCCTTTTTATTTTGATTGGAGAGCATGTCTTTTCCTTCTTGTTCTTTTCTCCCTTGAGGGAAAGAAAGAACATCCAGTTTTTCTTTCACTTGATGAAAGAGAAAATAATGAAATAGTGTAACCTAAGTGGGATGGACATAGAATAAAAACGACGAAGAGAGAGATCACCCTATGCATTTTTGCTTTATTTGTACAAGACACTTTACAGAAACATTTTACATCCTTTTTTAAAATTATCAAAGGAACAAGCCTCCTTGTAAACTTTTGGAAAAAGTTCTTTCTCTTTAGTACTCACTTTCCTCTTCCTTGCCTACAAAATGGTTTGGATCTCTTTAAATGGAAACTTCACCCTTAGACTAGTTTAAATTAACTACCTTAAAGTTTGATAAGTTCTTAACATCAAGAGACTCTGTCCATTTAGGGTTTGGAATTTAAATCTAACTTCCTTAATATGGGTTCCCTATCTCTTGGCTTTGGCCTTGAAGAATCCATGTTCTTTCGTATTCTTCATGATTTGGATTATCCTTGATTCTTTACAACCGCATGCTCGTTCAAATGTCCTAGATTCATTGGGAGTTCATTACAAATGAATCTTTTTTGTTGGCACCTTCCTTGATCCACACAACTACCTTATCTCCACCTTGGATAAGATATCCTTAGATTTGGCTTCAAAGATTTCCCTCACTTGTCTTATCCATTTAAACAATACGTAGGTTCAACTTAAATTTCATATCTCACAGATTTGCCAGTTCATTTGCCCATCACATGCTTGCTGTTTGCTGCTCGCCTTCGTGTCAACATTATCTTGCTTGCATGTTACCTTCTGCTTCATGGTTTGAGCTGCACCTTTGCATGTGTGCATCTCCATGCACACTGCCATCCCATGGTGCTGTGCCTACACTGCAAGAACGGTGCACGTAGCATAGTGCATGGAGCCTCAATTCTTAAATTCTGCACAACTTTTCCATGCTAGTCACGACTTGTTGGGCATCCCTAGAACAGTTACTTGGTCAAGTATCTCTCCTATTTCTTCTTGTAATGCTGGAAGTGTAATGGCAGAGGTGCTTTTCTCTTTCCTTCATTTACCTACTAATTTGAGGGCTGCCGGTCTCTACCCTCCTTCATTGGTTGCTCCTTGCTAATAGGCGTCTATATAGGAAGTGGTCGGGAAACATGGTGTTTTCTCATCCTCAATGATCATTTTTCTCCAAATATTGAAGCAAGGACACCTTTACCTTCATGAAAAACATTAATGTTTAAAATCAAATCAAAATGAGATTGTAAGCTCCTTCCCAAGCTCCAATGCTGAGATTAGTATTAACCATTCTTGGTTTAGCTGAACCACTGATTTAACATCTTTGACGTTTGAAGTTGTCTGGCCTACCTCATAACTTCTAACCATCCATCATCCACAAAGGAATGCAGTTGTTGGTTTCCATGATATCAGATATTGCTTTTATGTTCCTGCCAAACAAACAGCAAGTTGCCTTTGCTACAAGTAACGGATAGATTGGGAAAAAGGAAATTCCAAACCTTGACAACTTGTTTGCAACCCAAATGCATAGATTGTAGATTCTGGGCTAATTATTTAGAGTCCATGGTCCCGCCTCATTCTTGAGCCGCTTTTAGATGATTGTAACCTGTAATCACGTTTATTTTTCCGCTGTCCCATTGCCTTAAATCAGTAACAAATAGATTAGGAAAAAGAGAAATTTCAAATTTTGACAACTGTTACCAAGCCCAAATGAGTATGAATTGTAGTTTCAGGACATTTATCTTTGTAACCCACACATTCTTTAACCCTAACAAATTTGCTTTTAAATGGTCAAAAACTTACATATAGCAGTCATATTTGGCTACAAGTTTGAAGCACATTCTTTAAAAAAAAAAAAAATGTTTTCTCCAAGAAACAGCTGGTGGATGCTTTATTAAATGTTTTATTCTCAATTTATTACAACTTAAATCACATATTCTTTTGCTATCAATTTTCTTAGAAAAATATTCACGAGTGTCTTGGACTAGATTATGGGCATTTTAACCAACTTTCCAACCTTATAACATTTGTTTCGGTAGTTGAAAAACTTGTAAAATTTTGATGTTCTGGTAGGTGGCCACCCTTCTCAATCATGAGAGTTTTTAACTTCGCTATACTAAAAAAAATTGTGTGTAGTGATTGCCATTGCAGTTTCCCTTGTGTGTTAAGTTAATTTGTTTAAACTTCTTTGAGTTGCTTTCCAGTCTCTGTCCAAACCTTTTCCCCCTGAGAAATGAGAAATTTCCGTTCATACCCTCATTAGTTACCACGGTAATCAATATTACTCCTAATCTCACTTCTTTCAAAAATCTCCTGCACATAAAACAATAAAATAAAAACTATAGTATTTTAACCATTTAACCTTTAGATTACACAACCACCCTAAAACTGAAGATCTAAAAGTTGAAATTCCCCAAATCACACACAACTACTCTTCAAATTCAATCTTGATTTTTCAAATTGGACTTACAATCAGACAATTGAAGTTCTACTAATCAATCTTCAAAAAGAACCTCCACTGCCTTCTCTGTAATTTCTAACACTGGTAGAACAACATGGATATTGATTCTCATTTGCCTCTCAAATAATTTGTACATCATAGATATTCATATTGATTATACATTCATTTATCAATTATCTTTAACTAAATTACGTATGTCAATGATTTTCATATTAATTATGCATTCATATATATATATCAATTAGTTATACATTAAATCTCAGCATTTGACCCTCAAAATATATATCGACAATATTCATATGCTACCAATATCAGCAAAGCCTAAAAAGATTACGTACAACCACACATTGTACCCCCTTTGAGGCAATCAATATTCAACACTATCATTTGGCATATTTTTTTTTTCATCATCTAAAGAATACAAGATAAAATGTATCTAACAAGATCATATCTTGTTAAAGAAAGAATTTACAATATTTTTTTTTAAAGAAAAGCTTCATGGAGTTGGTATCTTTTGGGCATCAGTCTCTTTTCATCTTTTCAACTAAAAGTTTTGTTTCTTGTTAAAAAAGAAAATCGAATGTTATAGCTGAACTTCCACAAATTTATATACTATATTTAGCACACCATACAAATAATCACAAGAATTGTTTCTATCCCCCCAAAAAGAAAGAAATTTAAGACTTGCCTCGTAGCAGAGCCAAAAACTATAAAGAAAAAACTTGAAACTTCAACTAACAGCCAAAATTTACCCCCTGTGCAGCAGCTTAATAGCTCTTTGGAACCTCCTTTTCTTTTCTCTCTCTCTCTCTCTCTCTCTTTTTTTTTTTTTTTNGTAACTTTCTGATTATTTCTAATTATGTAGAGACAGCATCAACTGCCTAAGTTCTTTTTTCTTATTAGGAAATAAAGAAAAGTGGTATTGAGAAATAAGCTTTTGTTATCCAGTACTGATGGCCAAAAGCTAATGCTATATCAAAGGTTCAGTGATCTAGTTTTCTCTTGCCTTTTATAGGAATTGACTGATGCTATTTTGTGGGACAAAGTGAAATCCCACGGTGATGCGCCAGTGCAGCCTACTTTTAGTTCTGTGTGGAAAACCTGGAAGCATGAGGTTACAAAATGGTTTTCAATATATCCCACTCTTCCCATTAGCAGAGACAAGGAGCAGCAGACTGTTGAAGCTTTCTTAGCTACAGCTCTCGAAGTCAGCAGGAAGAGGCCCAAGCTTGAAATTCGTCGTGCAGAGACACAGGCTTCATTGATGGAATCAAAGTGCTCAGATGAAGCTATGGCTCCTGATAATGATTCTGGTTTTTTCAATAACCAGACTAGTTTAAATGCTAAATTAGGATCTGAATCTCACAAAGTAGAGGTAAGGAAGATTGTTACATCAGCAGGCCCACTCAGTATTGTACCTGGTAGGTTGGCTGGGATTGTAGCTCAAACTGGAAGTTTGGATCTAGCCTCTTGCAAGGATGTGGAACTGAGACCTCATACTGAAACAGCTACAGAAAAACTCTTACATTATGGTAATAAGAACCGTCAATGCATAGCTTTTATTGAATCCAAGGGAAGGCAGTGTGTTAGATGGGCCAATGAGGGTGATGTTTACTGTTGTGTGCATTTATCCTCTCGTTTCACTGGCAACAATGATAAGAAAGAACAGACTCGTTTTGTTGAATCACCAATGTGCCAAGGTACTACTGTTCTTGGAAGTAGGTGCAAGCATCGATCTCTATTTGGCTCCTCATTCTGTAAGAAGCACCGACCAAGGAGTGAAACAAACATGGAGTCAACTTCCTATGAAAATAAGCTTATTGAGAAGCAACAGGATATTTATAGAGTAGAAGACACCCGTAATAAGGAAATAAAGTTTGACAGAGATGCTGGAAATCCCCTTGGAGTGGACGAGGGTGATGTGACCAATAATGGAAATAGCTCATCTGACAAACTTGAGCATCATGGAAAAGATTCTATTGCCTCAGAGGTTCGACACTGTATTGGTTCTTCCGAACATATTGACAGCAATCCATGTTTAGAAAGCCCAAAACGTCATTCTCTATATTGTGAAAAACACCTTCCTAGCTGGCTTAAACGTGCAAGAAATGGTAAGAGTAGAGTAATATCGAAGGAAGTATTCATGGATCTTTTAAGAGACTGTAACTCAGAAGAGCAAAAGATACATTTGCATCAAGCCTGTGAGCTATTTTACAGGCTTTTTAAAAGTATTTTATCACTGAGGAATCCAGTTCCTATGGAGGTTCAATTTCAGTGGGCACTTTCTGAAGCTTCTAAAAACTTGGGAGTTGGGGAACAGTTTATGAAATTGGTTTGTCATGAAAAGGAAAGATTAAAAAGGTTATGGGGGTTCGATGCTGAAGGAGCACAACTTTCCTCACCTTCGATGGAAGTGCCAACTGCAGGGCCATTATTAACTTCAGGTAATTGCAATGATGGTTCGAGTATCAGATGCAAAATTTGCTCTGAAGAATTTCTTGATGATCAAGCACTCAGTACTCACTTCATGGATGGTCATAAAAAGGAAGCGCAGTGGCTGTTCAGAGGTTATGCTTGTGCCATCTGCCTTGATTCGTTCACCAATAAGAAAGTTTTAGAAACTCATGTGCAGGAGAGACACCATGCACCATTTGTTGAGCAATGCATGCTTCTGCAGTGTATTCCTTGTGGCAGCCATTTTGGGAATACTGATCAATTATGGTTACATGTAGTTGCTGTACATCCCATTGATTTTAGATTGTCAAATTCTACTAGGCAGCATAATTCTTCGTCTGGTGAGGATTCCCCAGTCAAACCCAAGGAGTGCAATATAGTTTCTAAGTCGAATGATAACAAGAATGTAGGTGGTTTAAGAAAGTTTAATTGTAGGTTCTGCGGTTTGAAGTTTGATTTACTGCCTGATCTTGGTCGCCACCATCAAGCTGCGCACATGGGTCCAGGTTTAGCTAACTCCCGAACTGCAAAGAGGGGATTTCATTATTATGCTTATAAATTAAAATCTGGGAAACTTGGTCATCCTAGATTTAAGAAGACTTTAGCGGGTGCGTCAAACCGGATCAGAAACAGAACAAAAGCTAGCATGAAAAAACATATTCAAACTTCAAAGTTACTAAGCTCAGGAAGCATAAACCTTCAACCTCATGAGTCCCACTTAGCAAGTTCTCGTAAATTGACCCAAGGTTCAACTGTTTCGAAGGCATTGGTTTCTGAGATTCAAAAAATAAAATTATTTCCTACCAATGTTGACATTTTGTCTATTGCTCACTCTGCCTGTTGCAAGGTCAATTTTAAAGTTCTTCTGGAACAGAAGTTTGGAGTATTACCTGAATATTTTTATCTTAAGGCAGCTGAATTATGCAGGGAAAAAGTTAACTGGTATATCAAGGGATTTGTCTGTCCTAAAGGTTGTGAGACACTTAAGGATCCTCTTTTGCATCCCAATTTGATGCCTCATCCAAATGGTTTTGGACTCCACAAGAATGCACACACTCCTGATCCAGTGAGTAGCAAGTGGGAAGCTCATGGATGCAGTTATGCCATCGGTTCTCATCTTTCTAGCCATCAGGTTAAGGAAAAGGCCGTCATTTTATGTGAAGATATAAGCTTTGGCCAGGAATTTGTTCCTGTGGTCTGTGTAGCTGACGAAGGTCTAAGGAACTCACCTCACATATCTCTAGCTAACTCGGATAGTCAAGAAGTTGGATACTCCATGCCTTGGGAGAGTTTTACCTATATTAAGAAATCATTGCTCAATAAATCTCTTGCCATTGATACGGAGGTAGTGTTATGTGAATAACTTTGTCTCGTGACTAATGCTAAACTGATATACATTCTTGATTTTAACGCACTTTCTTTTTCTTCAATATGCAAGTTATGTTGATTAATTGTGAGTTATCTTATTATGTTATTGTTCATGACACATCTGTACTTATTTCTAGTGTTTAGTGTTTATCATGGAGGTCCTTATGATTTTACTACCAAATGGGTTGGTATAGATTTCCTTATACAATCTGCATATGCATCCTTAGTTGAGAGGGCTGACATATATTTTATTCGTTTGTGCCATCAAGGATAATGCTATTGTTGTGGCTTTGGTGGGCATTAAAGTACTAATAATATATGACTTCTGAGCACCGTTTCTGAATAAACTTAATTATGATTGTATATTTTCAACGTATACAATGTAAAGTCACTTTTATGTTTGACATTTTACCCAGAGTTTGCAGTTCGGCTGTGCCTGCGCTCATTCACTCTGTTCGTCTGAAACATGTGATCATGTATACCTCTTTGATAGTGATTATGAAGACCCAAAGGACATTTATGGGAATCCCATGAGTCGCAGGTTCCCATATGATGAGAACGGTCGTATTATTCTGGAGGTATGTGACACTATTTTCCAGCCAACACAGCCCCGTTTCTTGATCTACTGCCATGCTCTGTATATTATTCATTAATTATTCCCCCTCTTACTTTGATTTTACTTTAACTTGATAATTTAAATACTCATGTTTATTTGTTGCTTGGCAACGACAAATTTGTTCTTTTCTTCTTTATATGAAATATAAATGTGTCTTAAGTGTGCTTTGTTGACATTAAATAAACTTGCAGTCTCTTTGGATTTTTATTCATTCATCTGTTGTATCATCTTCTCTTGACCATTACGAAGATATTGGTCTGGTTCTTAAAAGTCTGACTTTTTAAACGTTAATCCTTTTTTCCGACCTTTTAATGTGTGATTCTTCTTAGATTGAGTTTTTTCTTTCTGCAGGAAGGCTACCTTGTCTATGAGTGTAATGAAAGGTGCAACTGTAGTAGAACCTGTCCAAATAGAGTGTTGCAAAATGGAGTTCATGTGAAACTCGAAGTCTTCATGACAGAGACGAAGGCAATTTCTTCTTTATGCACCTTTTGTGCTTTCTTTCCTGCTAACTTGTACATAACCTTTAGTTTCCTAGTTAGTGTTTTCAGTAGTTTCTTATATGAAGTTGTAAAAACAACACAGGGATGGACAGTGAGGGCTGGTGAAGCCATACTGCGTGGCACGTTTGTTTGCGAGTACATTGGGGAGGTGCTGGAGGAGCAGGAAGCAAACAGGAGACGCGACAGGTTTGTATGATTTTTTGAAGTTCTCTTTAAAACCAGTTTTTTGTCTCTATATATGATCCATTGTATCTTTCATTAGGTATAACTGTGAAGGCAATGGCTATTTCTTGGATGTGGATGCTCATATTAATGACATTAGCAGATTAATTGAAGGATCGGCTAGATATATTATTGATGCCACAAATTATGGAAATGTTTCGAGATTCATAAATCACAGGTGAGCAGAGATTTATGATCCATGTGGTCGTTCCACTTGTACAGACATTTGGTAATTTTAGTCTGTATTTCTGAATCTTTTGTGACCATTTAAGGTCAAATAGTTTGTGAGCAACAAATTTGTTCCATGCTCGAACTGTTTTTACCACTTATTATATGCAAAATACACTATTTAAGGAATAGGCTATGTTGAGTATTGTTGGGAGAGGAGTCCCACATCGACTAATTGGGTTGATAATGGGTATGGAGCATTTTAGGAAAATCAAAAGCAAAATCACGAGAGCTTATGCTCAAAGTGGACAATATCATACCATTGTGGAGAGTCATGATTCTTAACATGGTATCAGAGCCATGTCTTTAACTTAGTCATGTTAATAAAGTACTAAAGTGTCGAACAAAGGGGGTACTTTGTTGGAGGACTCCAAAGAAGGAGTCGAGCCTCGATTAAGGGGAGGTTGTTCGAGAGCTCCATAGGCCTCAAGAGACGCTCTATTGTGTACTTTGTTCGAGGGGAGGATTGTTGAGGATTGTTGAGGATTGTTGGGAGAGGAGTTCCACATCGACTAATTAAGGGGTTGATCATGAGTTTATAAGTAAGGAATACATCTCCATTGGTACGAGGCATTTTGGGAAAACCAAAAGCAAAGCCTGAGCTTATGCTCAAAGTGGACAATATCTACCATTATTGAGCGTCGTAATTTCTAATAGGCTACCGGTGTTCTTTACCTTTAATTTTTTTTTTATGCTAATGTTCTTCATTATCTAATAGCATATAACTTATTGAATTGTTAACAATTATATTATTTATGAATTGTTTTGTATTATCATTCAACGTGAAGTTTTGGTAGTCAGTTAATGTTATCTTGTGCATTGTCAAGAGGCGTACTTCTCTACTCTATTACAATTGAAAATCTTCATTGTTTGCAGTTGCTCACCAAATCTTGTAGCTTACCAAGTCCTTGTCGAAAGCATGGAATATCAGCGCTCACACATTGGATTGTATGCGAACCGGGATGTAAGTGCTTGCTTTGATAGTATATGACGACTGTCAGAGTATATTTCAGTTTCTAATTATTCTGCAACTGGTTGGAACTTCTGGGATACATACACCAACCAAGTTTAGGATCTTTAGTTGATTTTCTACTCGTCGTCTTCGTTTTATTACCTAGTGAGCCTTAACTTGCGATCTACGTTAAGAATCTTATTCCGGAAACATGTCAAAGATGATCTTCATACAAAGATTTGTATACATATATTTGTGCAGATAGCCACTGGTGAAGAGCTGACATTCAATTATCGACGCGAGCAATCGCCTGGAGGAAATGGCTGTGAATCTTCAAGTTGCTGAGGCCACCTTATATTACAACATTTGAAGAACATGTAAACCTATCATTCCTCGGAAAAAGATCTGGAGCTTTATATTTTGGAAAGAGGAGAAAGAGACCAATCTGAAAGCGCATGCCTTGCAGGTTTTGTGGATTATTTAAAGTCTTATGCCTCGTCTAAGCCAGCAACTCCCTCAGCCTAAAATGTTGGAATCAGAGGAAAGTGGTAAGTTTTCTGTATGTAGGAACTTGTTACTGATACGAAAAATGGCCGACGCCCTCTAACCTTCTCTAGTTTGTAGTTTCGTCGTGTTTATCTTATTTTCACTGCTGGATCAACTTAGTTTAGCAAATTGTAAATGCCTTTTTTGTTCACCAACCAAAGTTTAAGGAAGTTTGAGGAATAAATATTTTCCTTGTCTCTCTTTTTAGCTACTGTGATGGGTTGTTTTAAAGTGTATCGTAATTCATAACTGTGGCAGATCATCCAATATAATTGTTCATCAGAATAGATCACTTTTATCAAGTTTTTTCGTTATAAATTGGAAAATACATTGATCTGAAGAACATTCTCTCCCTCCTTTTGAAGTTTCTCTTGTAACATTTGTCCAACATGATTCAGAAGTTCATTTTGCCCATTTGAACCAAGAAGAAGAAAATGGGAAGTCCATAACTAAATGCCACCAATGATGCCATTCCTGCAACCATATTTCCAAACCCGAAAATCAGATATAAAAAGTGCAAGGACTAAAATGAAAAAGATTGATCGTAGGTTGATACGATCGAGCTAGCCTTACCGTATGAGACATATCTTGAAAACACTCTTTCCCCTTTTCTTGTTCTGATTGATGATGATGATTCTGCTATCAGGTGTAAAACCATGGAAGACACAACCAACCCACTCCCTGTTTTCTCCCTTACCACTCTCTCACTTAAATCTAGAGAGAGAAACCCTGCAATTCCATTCACAAAATCCTCTGCTACCACCTTCACCCACAAACATATTCCAAGTCCCAGTGTTGCCTTAGCAACATAAGCCACGCCTTGTAAGGAGACATCCCAGTTGACAAGATTCACAGCACAAGCACATCCATATAGTGGAATCCACAAATACCAATCTGTCGAATAGCTATCTATTTAGATCTGTTCGTTTTCCTAACACAATTTCAACCAGTTTATGAAGATAATCTAATTTTTATTGAGCTTTTTTGTTTTCAGATCACAATCAACAGGAAATAACCAAAGACTTTGAAAAGTTTGGATCTTCATTTGGCAGTTTGTTAATTGAAGGATAATAGGAAAAGGGTTTAGAGTACCAGGGTCGTTAAACTGAACAGCTGTGGAATAAGCAAACAGAAACGCCATTAACAGAGAGCAGCAACTGTATAACTTGGATGGTGTTGCCATTTTTCTCTTTTTCTCCAGAGCTTATCCGATCGAACAGCAACTCTTTATGGGTCAACGCCAAACCATAAGTTTTAGTTGTATTTGACATGTCTTAAAGTTCCTTTCATTGGTTGAAAATTAATATCACTCACATGGGTTTGGTGGAAAGTTAAAAACTAATCCATCTTTAAGGTTTTTTAATCAAAGATTAATGGAAAACTGAAGAAAAAAAGTTGAAAGAGCTTAAAATGACTGTTTTTAAGGTTAAATTTTAAGGCAGCCCAAGTAAACTAGATAAGAACATTTCTTTGAGTACTCAAATAATTATGAGTGTTGATTTGAGGAGTGAGAATAAGAACAAATGATGAGGAGGAGGAGGAGTGAGAAAGGAATATGGAAGAGAAGGTGCATGAATAATGAAGGGCATGCAATGGCTTATGATTTGGCAGCAGAAACATTATTCTTTTTGCATGGTCCTTGTCCTGTTTTGTTTGTGCTAAAAGATTCTCTGTGTTTTGTCTATGTTTTGTGACATTTCTGCTTGAAAACCATTGATGAATGAAACAAAAGAAAAGTTGAAGTTGTATGAATTGGAGTAAGAAGAAGGCAGCTGAAGTTGCAGTAAATGTAGCTGTTTTACCAAACCAAAAGCTTTCTGGTTTCTATGCTATGCTGTAAGATGTAACAAAAAGATAATAACAATAGTTACTACATCATTCCACGTTGATTGAAAATGATAAGGAAACATTTCTTAACAGGGTGTGGAAACCTCTTCCAGGTAGATGCATTTTGAAATCGTGAGGCTGACAGAGATACGTAACAAGCCAAAGCGGACAACATTTATTAGAAGTAGGTTTGTGTGGTTACAAATGGTATCAGAGTCAGACACGGGGCGATTTGTCAGTGAAGACGTTAGGCCCCAAGAGGGTGAATTGTGAGATCTCACGTCATTTGGAGAGGGGAACCAAACATTCCTTATAAAGGTGTGGAGATCTCTTTTTAGTAAACGCGTTTTAAAACCATGAGGTTGACGGCTAAAACGGACAATATTTGCTAGTGATGAGTTTAAGTTGTTACAATATTTGACTTATGAATGTCATTCATCTTTCTTTGTTTACCGGTAAAAAAATCAGTAAAAGTTTTCGACGTTTTCAACCCAGACACCAGCATTTCAACATATATAGCTACCTATATCAACGAAATTGAGACGATAAAATTGTCGAGGTAGATAGTGATAGAATTATTTGTGACATACTAGCCATGTGTATGGCTTCAATCAAACGCTTGCAATTATGAATACAGACCTTTATTATTATTTATCGAACAAAGTCACGTTACCGAAACCGATAAAGAAATTTAAAAATGGTTTTGATATATCAAATAAGTTGGAGGAGAAAGGCCATTAATTCCTTTCTTTCCCCATAATGTGGCCCCTTCTACCCATGTACTCTTTTATAATGAAGAGAGTAGGTGGAGACAACATATTAATGTTATCTAAGGGGACACCACTTCTTTAAGTAAAGACCCACTCTAATGAGCACACATGAACATGAACATGAACGTAATAAACGATATTGAATAGGGATCATCATTTATATCATAACCTACCTAAGAAGTTCTAGAAAACGATTGATGTTTAACGATGACATCTACATATTTAAAAAAACTAAGAACAAGAAGAAAAATTTTAACAACAAGATATCACGATACTTATTCGATAAACCATCCCTAAATTAGTACGGATTTTGTGTCAAGCTCAAAACTCACGAACCCACGAAAATGAAAATGAGGAAGCATGGTTGAGCTGAGCTATACGTAAGCTATCAGAGCTGTTAGTTCGGAAAGCTTTATTGCAACCTATACTCTCTACCAAAATATCTTGCACGGGATTTTCAAACCACCCGATGCAGGTTGTAGGCAAGCTTCGAAAAGAGTACGTTGAAAGGAAAGGTTTTGCCAACGAGGCCACGTCCTTTGTAACATTTGGAGTAGTTGCCATTGGCCCATTTTCACTACTCATCCATCTCTCTCAATTATTTCCCCTATATTTATTTATTTATTTATTTATTTTAGTGAAATATTATGATTATATTCATTTAAAACTATTCATTAATTCCATTAAAAACAAAAATAATACCACACTCAATAATTGCACTCAAATTCCATTATAATTCATCATCCACAAAACCTAGAATTCAAAATTAAAAATAAATAAATAAATAAATAACAGGTCAAGAAGCTTTCCCATGACAATGTCTCATACTTTGTCATCTGATCTGTCTGCATGTGGTCATGTTGTCTTCTCTCTCTCTATCTAAACCAAAGACTGAAGAACAAAAAACAAGTGGAAGAGTGAAGAACAGAACAAAACAAGAAAACAAATATCTTCAAGAAGTTTTGAATTCTAAATGGTTGCTTACAATATGGGCCCCAACATGGATTATTCACAAGAGATGTTAAACAAGTTTGATTTTGAAATAAAGAACTCATGCTTTGATTGGAGGAGAGCCTTACGAAATTTGAGCTTTGACAAATGAGGTTGCTTTGGGGAAGATCAGGTTCTTCTCAATTATTTTGAAATTGCTTTGACTTCAAATTATTTCTGTTGAATTTTTTTAATCCAAATCTCAGTTCCATAATTCAATTAGGCCCCACCAACATAATCAAATCGCTTTGGTTTGTTCTTAGTTAATTTATGACACAAACTCTCTAATCTCTTAATCAAAGTGTTTAAACTTGATTATCAAGTTCAACAACTACCACTAACCAGTATAGCTTCCACTGAGAAAAATGGTGTGTTTCTGGGGATGCCCTTTTCCTCTATTATTGAGCTCGCAAATGAGCAATGTTGAGAAGGGCATTTCAGTCACTGTACTGACATTTTGATGCGGAGTGAAAGCGAAGGGGGTTCTTAATTTGGGGCATGCTTAGAATATCCACAGATATAACAAACAAAGCGATGTGGGAATCCAATAAAATTTGAAAAGTAGAATTCGAAATGATGAGGAGGGGCGTGCCTGTTTGATTGATTACTGAGAAAGCTTCTTTGGTGTTTGATTACAGAGCAGAAAAGTTGTGCAAACTAATTCAGAGAGAGACCCACATCGAGATTCAATCATCAAAAGTGAGAAGAAGGCAAATCGGTAAGTGATAAAGTAGAGCCACACCCACACCCACACCCACCGCTTCGTTTCGCTTTTTTCTTTTGTGGGTCTTCTGGTTTTTTCTTTAATTCACAAAGTAAAAGCGTTTCTTCGCTAATTATTCCATTTACAAGGCTTTGTTCGTTGGTTCCCTTGATGCTCGACACCATAGCTTCCTTTTGAATCATATTACTCTGTCCTGGTTTCGAATAAGTGGTGGGTTTTCTCTGGCTTCTTAGGTCTTGATGGTTTCGCATTAGCTGGTGAGTGAATGATCAAATTCAGTACGCGGGTGTTCGAGTTTGTTAGGTTTTCTTACGTGTGAGGCTGCGAATCTCTTGGTGATGCTTTAATGCTTTCGATTCTGGAGCTAATACGAATACTGAGTGTTCTTCTTCCATTTCGCCTTCAGTTTCATATTTCTTATGAATTTAGATCCAATGTCGTCTGATCTGATGTTCTTCAAAGCTTGGAGTCTTTGATTCAGAAAGTAGAAGGCTGTAAGTTCCCATTATCTTGCTTTTCTTTTCTTGAGTAGAAAGCTTTTGCGGCTGTTCTTAGGTGCTCTGTATCTTTTGTTCTTAATGATCCGTTTCCCCATTGTTACACAAGCTGCAGTAAATCAATAAGAATGGCTGAGATAAGGATAAGTAGGTTAGAACAAGGCCAAACCAAGATTAAAAATGTGCCAATTGCTGTAACCCCAGAAGGGTTTTGGTGTTGCCCTTCTCCTGTTGTCTTCCAAAAGACCCTCAAAAATCAAAATCCTCTAAACAAGCCCAAACCTGCCTCCCCACCCCCTAAGATCCCTGTTGAGAAGAAACCGACCCTCGTGACTGATAGAAAGCCGCCAGCGCTCACGAGATCACGGTCGGCTGCTGTTTCTGATGACGACCGAAAAGGCAATGCTGATACTTCTGGCTTTAGTGCTCCAGAGGTTGTACACAGGGTATCACGGCCTAAGGTTGAAAATATGCCAAGGAAAATAGCAATTGAGTTTGGTGAGCCAGGGACTAGTAATATAAAGGTTGTTTTACTCGGGAAGCAAGGATTTTCGGTAAAGTTGAGCGTTCATAAGAACGTATTGATGGATAATAGTACTTTTTTTGCTAATAAACTTTCTGATCAAGAAGGCTCCTCCATGGAAATTGGTGATTGTGAAGATGTTGAAATATTTGTTGAAACTGTGGGATTGATGTACTGCAAAGAAATGAAGCAATGGTTGATGAAGCAAAATGTTTCTCGTGTTCTTCGAATTCTGAAGGTATGGTGCTGATTCTTGTAGTCATTGGATATCATGTTCATAAATTTTAAGGATATTGTTCTTCCTTCTGTGAGAATGTTCTTATGACGTTTTTCATATTGCATTTGATTGTTTGTTTGTGCTGCTTCCTGATTAATGATTAGATTCTGTCTCTTGAAAGCTGTTTAGCTCAATTGTTTTATGCTCCAATCTTTCTTTGTGTTGGAACAATAAACAAAAGTAAAGTGGCCAGCTGATGTTTAGTAGCTATAGTCGAAAGAACGTCATTAGTCTTGCGAGTGGCATGATGAAGTATTGTCACTAGCCTTGAATATTGTGAGATCTCACATCGGTTGGAGAGGGGAACGAAGCATTCTTTATAAAGGTGTGGAAATCTCTCCCCAATAGACGCGTTTTCGGCGATACATAACGGCCCTAAGAGGACAATATCTACTTACAAATGGTATTAGAGCCAAGCATTGGGCGGTGAGCCAGCGAGGACGCTGAGCCCTCAAGGGGTGTGGATTGTGAGATCCCACATCGGTTGGAGAAGGGAACGAAGCATTCCTTATAAGGGTGTGGAAACCTCTCCCTACCAGACGCATTTTAAAAACCGTGAGGCTGATGGTGATACGTGACGGCCTAAAGAAGACAACATTTGTTAGTAGAAAGCTTGAGCTATTACAAATGGCACGTCATTGCTTATACATCTCCCTTGTCTTTTTGAAGAGATCATGTTTTTGTTTCTTGTCATGAATGCTTCAAGTGTGTGTAATGGACATAAAACTTACCAAAAATACTTGTTCTGCAGGTTGCTGAATTTCTTGGTTTTATGTCATGCATGCAATCATGTCTAGAATATTTGGAAGCAGTCCCCTGGGTTGGTGACGAAGAAGAAGAAAAGGTCGTCACGTCCATCCTACGACTTCAAAGAGAGGGCATTGGGGTGAGCCCGGTATTGAAACGAGTGTCTGCAGATGTGTCTAAACCCCATAAAGATACTCTTTCTCATATCATTGAACTTGTTCTTAAAAGCAACGAGGAGCGAGGTCGACGTGAAATGAAACTGGTGGTACTGAGGCTTCTTAGGGAGAACCAAAGCGTCCCGAGCCACGCGAACTCAGCTGACATTTGCAATGAAACTATTTACTCTTCTTGCAGAAGCTGCTTGACATCACTATTGCTATTGTTCCAGAAGGCTACTGAAACAGAGTTTATTGACAAATCAGTAGACAGGAAAGAACCAGTGCTGAAGCAAATTACTCTAGAGGCCGATAACCTTTCGTGGTTGCTCGAGATTTTAGCTGACAGGCAAGCGGCCGATGAGTTTGCGGTAATGTGGTCGAAGCATCAGGAACTAGCAGCCCTCCACGCGAAGCTGCCGATCGTATCTCGCTACCATGTTAGCTGCATAACAGCAAGGCTATTTGTTGGCATTGGCAAAGGAGAGCTGTTACCAGCAAAGGATACACGTAAATTATTATTACATACATGGTTAGAGCCATTAATCAATGATTATAGCTGGTTAAAACATGGTTGTGGGTCGTTTGATCGAAAAGTCGTGGAAGAAGGAATCGGTCGGACGATCCTCACTCTCCCACTTGAGGATCAGCAAAGCATTTTGCTGACTTGGTTGGGCAGTTTTCTGAAGGTTGGAGATAGTTGCCCAAATCTCCAAAGAGCGTTCGAGGTTTGGTGGCGTCGGACCTTCGTACGACCTTACGTCGAGACACAAGGAAGCAACCCAATCACCCCCCAGTTGGAGCCTTGAAGACATGTCACTGTAAGTAAAGATATATGTAATGTTCAAGCAATTCTCTGTGATGAAAAGATGAACAAAACTGGCCAATGGTTGGGCTATGTTAGCTGCTGAGTGTATTGCTTATGGTTTATGTTGAATTAACTTCGAGATTCGTCGAGAACGTTCTCGACGAAGTGAATTGCTCTCTTGTGAGTTAAATTTGCAATGTAATAGCATAAGTTGGATGCATGACCGAGCTACATTTGAGTGTGTTTTATGTATGATTGTTTTTAAAACTGTTCTATCGAGCCGTTCACTTATTTCGTTAAATTGCAATTTTGGTCCTTATAATTTCAAGAATGTTAAAATCCCGTAGGCATTAGTTTCTATAATTTTCGAAATTCTTCCTAAATAGTCCCAATAATATAAATTATTTACGGGGTTTTATCGAACCGTTCATTCATAAACTTTATTAGACTAGCGATATATATATATATATATATATATATATATACATTGAAATCAAAGTAATGCCACGTAAGATACATAACTACCCTTTCCAAGGAAAATATTTTCTAAAAAATGTACGAAACAAAAGAAGTTTGTTAGATACTAATTCAATGCAAATATGAAGACACAAGAAAGGGAAGTGGGCCTGGCTTATTGGTCAGAATTGAATGTAGAGCCCTAATCAAGTTTGGGCCCAGTAGGAGAAATCGTCAGAGATGGGCCCGGCCCAGGTCATCCAGCCCATGTAGGCCCCAAAAAATTATGACAACATAATGATTAAAATTTGAGGAAATTAATGTTAATTTGTTGTCTGGCTGGCTTAGATTCACGTGCCATGTGCGTGCCTCCAATTTTAAATAAGACAAACAAACAATTCTCTTCACTTCAGTTCTTACGATTAATTAAACCGAGACTATTTATAAAAATTGAATTATAATATTTAAAATTACAGATAATAAATTTATAATTTACCCAAAATTTAATTATTCGTAGAAAGTGGTCCTTTAAAATTATTTAATATTTACGTCTCTCCCACACAAAACAATATTTATTTCACATTGAATGAAAACTTAAATTTCTGACCAACCCATATTCCCAAAAAAAAAAAAAAAAAAAAAAAAAAAAAAAAAAAAAAAAAAAAAAAAAAAAAAAAAAANTGGAAGAACAAAGAGATGAAATGTACGAAAGAAAGGAAGAAAAAAACAGTATAGAGAATTAAAGAGAAACAGTAAAAACAGAAACAGGAAGAGACCCACAAAATTTGGTGGTTTGTGTGCTGTGTCTGAGGATGGCTGAATGGTTTTATCCACTGTGTCTGTGTCTGGGTGTGCGGTATTAATGAGTTGAATTTGGGCAAGAAAGTGAGGGAAATGGGCATTGGCTGTTGTATTGTGTAAAGGGATGTTTTATTTGAGGGCTGTGTCTGTGTCTGTGTCTGTCCTGTCCTGTGTGTCGCTGCTTCTTTATTTAAGCTTCCCTACTATGATGCTGTCTTTGTTAACTCACCAAACTAAGCCCTCCTTTGACATCAAAAACATGGTAATAAATACCATCACATCACAATATACAACTAGGGTTTCACAACTTGTAACCCCACAAAACAACTATCCATAGCTGATCAGATGTTTAAAATTTTGTCTTTTTTTCTTTGTGTTTGGATTTAATTGTGGTTTTAAATCCATGAGTAATGACGTTCTTTAAGTGAAGTTGGTGACAGACAAGGGGCGCCAATCCAGCCACGTTTGGGCCAAGGCTGAGAAGTGTCACGATGCAACCTAGGAGGACGGTGCATCATCCAATACACCAAGAGTGTGCATTGAAGATAAGTCGTGGCATATGTAAAATTTGAGAGAACAAGGTGACACGAGTGTCGAAGGCAAGCTCGAAGAGGGGCGAGTAGGACCCTGTGACATAACTTCAGAAGTCAAGGTTTCTATATAAGTTTCGACATGCGACTCGAAGATATATGAAAGATGAAAACTCACCAACGGGTAATGACAATCATCGAAAAGTTCTTGTGTGGTCTAGAATGACTCAATTTTTAACATTCGTCAATGTTTCATAATTTATGTGTTTTTTCTTGTATGTCATCATTTTCATTTGCGTTTTTTTTTTTTTTACCAAAGTAAAATACACCATGTGTTATATAGAATAATTATATATAAAAATAATAATTAACATTTGTAAAACAAAAAGAAACAAAAAGTAAGTGGCAATACAAAGACATATTAGGTAATAGGTTGTTGTTGCTTTGCATAGGATTGTTTTGTGATTTAAGGAAACATATATGAATGGTGGGTTTGGTGACAAATTAAATTGCAAACTATATAATATAAAATAGCAACACACATATATATATATATAACAAATGGAATTTGGTGGCTCAAAACATAACAAATGTAGCTGTCATTGAAAACAACTACCAAATTGGAAAACCCCTTTCAAAGGGAAAAGAAAAACTAACTGTTGCAAGTGTTCATGGGTATCTTCTTTATATGTTTTGTCTTTTGAATGTGACAACTATCTTGTTTCTTATGTATTTATAGTTATAATATGTTTTTATGTTTAAATTCTGATTAAATTTTTAGAGAGGCGAACGAAACATTCCTTATAAGAGTGTGGATAGACGCGTTTTAAAATGTGAGGCTGATGACGCTACGTGACAGGCCAAAGCGAACAATATCGGTTAGCGGTGAGTTTAGGCTGTTACAAATGGTATCAGAGTCAGACACCAAGCAGTGTGCCAGTGAGGACGTTGGGTCCCAATTAGGGGTGGATTGTGAGATCCTACATCGGCTGAAGAGGGAAACAAGAAGCATCCCTTATAAGAGTGCAGAAACACTTTCCTAATAAACGTGTTTTAAACCCATGAATCTGAGCGATGGTTTAAATTAAATCTCTTCCGGTAGGTTTCTAACATGCGACCAATGGAGAATCAGCTTAAATGACTCTATCGTAAGTGGTTTGCTTCCTTACAGTAGTGGTTCGGTTTTTCTTATGGAAGCTCGTGAGTCTAAACAACCTCGAGATGATAGTGACGGGAAGAAGAACTCATATATGATTATCTAGAGGCAGAAAAGTATAGATATAAAACTAAAAATAATATAGAAATAAATATTAAGAAAAACTTACTATACAATTAACAATAATGTAATCAACCCCACAAAACAAAGCTCTAATTACACAAATGAAGCTTTGTACGTACAATAGAGATTCGACCATTATACATTAATTAATTTTTCTATTAAAAGAGGCAAAAATAAAAATAAAAATAAAAATAAAAATAAAAATGGGTGATTATATTTTGATTTGTTGATCATTATCCATATAATGGGCGGGAAGGTCTAATTAATTTCTAAGAGTGACCAAAGTCTCGGAGCGAGAAAGAAGGGTTATCCATAGTGGCGGCGGAAGTGTTACCGGCGTGGCGGAGACCTAAAGTGAGTGACACGTCACCGGTTGTCGTACCACTAGTTCCAAACCTTATAAGTGTTGGACCATTACTTACGTCAGTCGCTGCTCTGGCATCCTCAGACATGGTCCCATAATGTTGTCCGCTTCCATGTCGCCACACATCATGCAGCTCCGAGAATTGATCATGGGTCGCCGTGAACCCCGCCGCACCTTCCTCTGCAATGGTGGTAGACGGCGGTGGAATGGAGGAAGTGGTGGCGGTGGTGGGAGTTGGATTTTGTGCATTTATGGCACTGTTTTGGATCTTATTGTCTGTGGTGTCGTCGTCGTCGTCTTTTGATGGCTGTTGTTGATGAGAGTGATCTGTTTCGTCCTTGCCTTCAATTTGGTACATTTCTTCTACCATGGGTTTCCACAAACGAACTCTTGCATTAATGAACCAATTTGAAACCTATAAAACAAAACAAAACAAACAAACAAACAACAATTATATCATTTTTTTTTTTTTAAGGATTTTGTCATGTTTTGTATCATATTCTTGGGTTTGCTCTTCATTTCTCCAAAAGGCATGAACCAATGGAGATGTATTTTTACTTATTTAACGAGTTTCCTCTCCCAACAATCCTTCACTAAAACAAAGTACACCATAGAGCCTCCATTGAGGCCAAGCCCTCGAACAAAGTACACTTTTTGTTCGATGTTTGAGTCACTTTTGACTACACTTTCGAGGCTCACAGTACCCTTTGTTCGAAACTTGAGAATTCTATTAACATGGCTAAGTTAAGGGCATGACTCTAATACCATATTAGGAATCACGACTCTCCACAATGGTATGATATTGTCCACCTTAAGCAGAAGCTCTCATAACTTTACTCGTGCCAATGAAGATGTATTCATTACCTATAAACTCATGATCATTCCTCTAATTACCAAAATGTAGGACTCCATCCCAACTATTCGGTCCTAGAGAATAATGTCTTGTCTCACCCCATAAGGTTATGGAGGAGAGAGAAAGAGAAAGAGAGAGGGAAAAAGCAAAGTTTGAATTTTTCGAATTTGATGGACATTATGAGTAAGAAACTTGTTTGTTTCTTCCATTCCTCTGTATGTGGCTAATGGGTTTGGTGTGTAAAGGAGTGCTGTGCAAATGCAGGTTAAAAAGTAGAGAAAGAGAAAGGAAAAGGGCATAGGAACCTGATTTCTGGACAAACCAGTCTGCCGAGCTAACAGGAGCTTGTCTGCGTCGCTTGGGTACCTGAACAAAAACCACACCATCAAATCACAATCAAACCCCTCCTTTCTTTTACATTCCCATCGCTCTATCCCCTCAAAACCCTATTCCTTTCCCTCCTAATAAGCCCTGATTTAACATCTCACGCTGATGCAAGGACGCTGCACCACTATTCCTTTCAATCACTCATAATTAACCCCAAAAAAAACCAAACTTTTTGGTGTAATCAATGACAAATCCATAAAAGATGCAAACTTTGAACAATAATTTGCGAATCATGAAAAGGGGTAGCTCAAAAAAGTGCAATAATACGTACGGGTGAAGAAAATGCTCGAACAGCCAAGCTCTAAGGATGTTGACAGATCGTTCAGGGAGGCCACGCTGTGGCCTCCAAGCTTCTTGTTCCATCATACCCATTTGATGGAAAGCCCTTTGCTGGCGGAGGCTTTGTTCCAGCAGCTTCAATCTTGGTGTCTCTCCTTTAGTTATTCCCGAGCCTCCATTCCCACCTTTCTCCCCCAATGCCTCGTAGCTCTGCTTTAACTGCTCGGTTATGGCGTCTTTTAAGCACCGGAAGTGTCTAGACATCGCCTTCTGCGTTAGCGTTGTGTATGGCGCTGCTGCTCCGAACCCCATCACCAAGTCAAATGAGTTCACCACCATTTGCATTTGCTCGCGGTATAAGTTGTACCTGCGTTCGACCTGGATGGATGGTTAAGATTTAACTCTGGTTTAGTTTTTTAATTATTTTATGTTTGTTTTAAAATTTAAATTTAGAATAACATAATCCTTGGTGTTTCTCGCCATTGTTTCTTCTCCAAATACAGCCAAATTGACAGCCAAATTCATGTATTTTGGGTCAACTTTTATATATACTATTTGATATTGTTGGTTCGTAAGCCAAAGATTTTAAGTTGCAAATGGATATACATCTTTACAAAGTGGGTATCAATTAAATCTTGTATAAGAAAAAAAAATTAAAATTAAATCTTTTGAAATCTAACCCTACCAACCTGGTCGTTGTGTTAGCTTGTGGAAAATCATTGATGATCAGCCGGCTTTTCAAGTAATTAACAAATACCCAGAAATTAATTCATAAAAAGATTAAATTTTTTGTAGTTTTTGACTCATGAGATTAAGAAAGAGGTGAAATTTAGAGGAGAGAGAGAGAGAGAGAAGAGAGAGAAATTCTTGCCTCATCAAGCATGGATAATAGTTTGACCTTCCTCCGCTGATGCTCAATTCTATCAGTAGCCGATAAGGGAGGATGATCCTTTGAGGACGACGAAGACGCGCCACCGCCACTGCCGCCTGCGGCGGTTTCGGGATTGTTGTGGCTTTGCTTCATATTGGACTTGTTTTTCTTGAGCTGAACCCGACCAACGCTGCAAAATTCCTCGAGCAATTCTTGAGCGGCTTTGACATATTTTGAATTCCTCAAAAGATTTACAACTCCCAAAGAAGACCCAAATCCAATTTGAACTTGATGGTTTGGATTCATTTGAAAGCTATGAGGAGAATTCTCTGAATTATTCCTAAAAGAATATTGCAAAATTGAGGAGTTTGATCCATTTCCTCCTCCGCCATGGACTTGATTATTGTTGTTGTTGTAATTATACAACATCCCACCATCTCTAATTCGCAATTCATCCGCTTTTGCACCGGCTCCGACGTCCTCCAAGTGTTGTAACGACGACGAGTGAAGCGAGAGCGAAAGCCCTTGATTTTCAGCAACGGCGAATTGGCCAAACCCCGTCTGATCTCCAACGCCGCCACTTTCGAAACCCTGAAGAGAACCCGACGGTAGATTCGGGAGGAGCATGTGGAGAGTGGAGGAGGTAGAAGGTGGCGAGGGCGATCGCGGTGGTGGTGGCGGAGGAGGGTTCATCAAGAAAAGCTGCATGGCGGAAGCCGAGTTGGGTTGGCGTAAAGTTCGAAAATTGTCGGAGAATTCAACGGAGGCGGGAGCAGCGGAGGGAGTTGGAGGGTAATTGAACATGTCTGATAACATGGTCCCCTCAGTAGGTGAGGTAGCATAGACATGGTGAAGATGCTGTTGGTGATGGTGATGGTGATGGTGGAGATGTTCGTCGATTCCCGCCACCGTAGGCGGTGGCGGAGGTAGTGGATCGGAGGAGAAGGAGTCGACTCGAAGCTTATCACGACGGATCTGGTGAGGGAGAGAGGGGGAATTGGATTTGTCTAAGGGATTAGAGAAGGCTAAGATTCCTTGATGAGGATGATAATCGTGGGACATAGAAGAATTGGCACAATTGGTTGGCTTATTAGACAAAATTAAAGGACCTTTAGCGATTCCCATATCACATAACAATCGTTCTTGTTCTTGTTCTTGTTCTTCATCGGATCGAGAACTCGAACTCCATATATTATAATCCGACCTGCAAAACCAACAAAAAAAAAGAAAAAAAAAGGGAAAAAGTACCTGGATCTGTGTGTTGAGTGAGGGGAAAAGAAATTAAAAGAGAAGGGTTTGGATGTTGTAATTTGGTTGAGTATAGAAAGGGAAGAATTTGGAGTGTTTGAGAGTTTCTTGTTTTGGGTTTTGGGTATACAGAAAAAAGGAAGACACTCAAATCTCTCTCTAAACAACAAAAAAGAAAGAGGGAATCAAACAGGAGAGAGAAAGAGGGGGCTGTGTTCTTCATCGTCACTTTTCATATTTATTTTTTATTTTATTTTTTTTATTTTTCTGCTCCATTTGTCTCTTTTGAATTTTTGTTTATTTGTTTATTTTAATTTGAGGAAGACGTAAGAGAGAGAAAGATAGAGAGAGAGGTAATAAAAATTTGTGAAATTTTAACATTCCCTTTTTTTTTTTGGAGTGTAATGATCTGGAACAATAAATTAGAATAGAATTAATTT
>NC_036656.1:4846910-4850430 GCF_002806865.2 Cucurbita pepo subsp. pepo | reverse complement strand
TAATTATGTTTTTTTGTTTATTTGGTTGTCTTGTTCTTCTTTTTCTTGATTTTGTTATTTCTTTAAATAAATAGAATAACACCATATTTATTTGCGGGTGTTAGTCCGTGGATCGATGTTGATTATGCGAGAAAATTTACACTAAAAAATGATTGATTACTTTTATAAGTGCTATAACATCTCGTATATTAGAACAGATAGTTATGCAATTTAATTCATATATATATATATATATATATATATATATATATATATATATATATATTTTTTGTTTTTTTCAGTTCGTGTTAGAGTAAATTATTATTATAAAAAAGGAATCATGTTCGATAAGATTTGAACTTACGACGTTGAATTGATTGATTTTGTAAGTTTTAAAGAAAAAAAAATTAGATGGATCAAAATTGAAAACGTTTAGGTTTCTTAATTTTTACTCTTTGTTGTTAGAGGATTTTCGTTTCTAGTTTGTTGGTAGCTTCAAGTGGTGAAAAAAAGGAGGTCGGGGTGTCAAAATCGAAGAGGAAAGGGAAATGTCGAAATCTTAGGTAAAATGAATGACGTCATCGGAGTTGAAGTGAAGAAAGGACGGAGAGATTGAGAGTGAGAAGTGAGATTCGTGAAAGAGTATTAAATAGTTAAGGTTTTGTTTTTTTTTTTTTTTTTTTTTTTTTTTTTTTTTTTTTTTTTTTNCGTGAAGGATCGAAGACACGAACGAAAAAGACATCGTTCTTTAAAAAAAATAAAATTATAAAAATAAAGTGCATTCAAAATTAGGTAAGTTGGTTAGGGATTTCGGAGACAATTAATCGAAGTGATGATTTTTTCAAATAAGAAAATTGACTTTGATTGACGCTATAAAAAAATCGACCAACTAATGCTAGTTTGGTCGGTTTCGATCCGTAGAAGAACTTTTCGGTCTCATAGTATTCACTTTTACTGTCTTAATTTTCTGTAATTTCCATATTTTTATTCAATTTTGATATTTATTAAAATTACATAAACTTTGAAATTGGATCGGTGACGGTCATTTTAGCAAATGCCCCTTTGGGAACTGAATTTTGAATTAGCTAATGCAACATGACCGTCTAAACCTTAATTTCATCCACACAAACTATAGTTGGTAAGGTCAGTTTGGTCATTTCATAATAAAGTGTAACATATTAACTAATATTTGTACGGAGGTCTAGTAAAATAAAAATATAAACAAATGAAAATGTAGGTAGAAAGAAAAAGGAAATTAAACTGATAAAAAATAGTCTAAATTGAATAATTATAATAATAATAATAATACATTGATATTTATTATATTTGAAAATATTGAAAATTAATCGTTGACCAATTGAGCGTAGTCGATAAAATTGCATAATTAAAGGTATATATAATGGTGGAAAGTTTTATGAAAATTTTGAAAGTATTAAAATTATTTTTATTGTATTAAAATTTAAAATTTAAAATTAAGAAAAGAACAAATATTTTTTTTAAAGTACAAAACTATTCTGTTTTTTTTTTTTTTTTTATTTTCAAATTCAAATGGTCTAAGATTTTTATTTAAAAAAAAAAACAGATTTTGTATAGGAAAAATAAAATTTAGAACCAACTGCCAAAACTGAATTGATGATTGACAGCCTAACCTTTGGAATCTCACGTGTGAACTTTTGGGGGTGGCTTCTTCACGTGAATCCCACCCTCCCTTCACACGCTTGAAAGCCACACCTCATCATTTGCCAATTCCTAATTTCATTATTATTATTATTAATTAAAACAAAAAAGGAAACATTTTCCATCCTCTTTGTCACGTGCAAAGTCGGTTACGCACGTGTGCAGGTCATTATTGCCATTAACTTTGGTTGGGCAGTTATAGTTATTGTTGGAAGTTGAATTAAAAAATTGTAGCCCTTTTTGCTCCATTGCCTTCCCGTTGTGTGTATATATACATATACAATAACTTTTTAATTTATAAAATATAAATATATTATTCAAACCATATTTAATACTTTTACTGTTTCAATTTTACCCTAAATAAAATCAATTGTTTGAAAAATTAAATATTTACTCGAGTTAATTATGATGTCATTTTAATGGAATTTTTAAAAATTGTAAATACACCGTTAGCTTCAACTAATCTGGCATATTCAACTTAAATACTTTCTCTTTCAAGTGTATAAATGATATTTATTATTGTAAATTCATTTCAAAATGTAAAAGATATTGAAATTATCATTATATGTCGAACTTTTCTTTTTATATATATAATTTGAAATATTAAATTTAATTTTTTTGGTTTCATTGATATAAAATAAAAAGGGTAAAAAGGTAAAAAGTTGGTTTATTAATATATTTATATAGACAAAAATCAAATCCTCAAACCTACAACTTTTTTTCTTGAAATTTAATAAAATTTATGAAATGTATATAAAGAATGAGCATACAAAATATTAAGATACAAACAGAATATCACATCAAATAAATTTGGTTAGTTGAGAGATTGGTACAAATGTTAATAATTGAAATGAAACGCAATAATTAAGCTTTAATATCATCACATCTGTGTGAAGTGGAAAAAAATGATAAACAAATTTAATAAAAATTTTATATTATATTTTTTAATTAAAACTCTTAAATTTTTAATTTAATTTAATTATTATTATTATTTTTTTTTTTTTTGTAGAAATTGAAAATGAAATAATAATAATAATAATAATGATTTTAAATATTGACGAGTTTTATTTTGTTATTGGGGTGTGAGTACGTGGATGCAAAGAAAAGTCCTCAATTTACATGTAGCCTAAAGTGATTGTTCTGTTTATTAAATGAAAGTGTCGTTTACCCAGATAAAAATAATAAAATAAAATAAAATAAAATAAAAGTGGGCCCAAGCTTAATTTCGTGGTTTTATTTTTATTATTTATTAAATAAAAAAGGTTTGATGAAAAATATCTGAATTATTTGGAAAAATTATTTGATGGTGCCCACTCACTAGTCCCACCACATTTAAATCTACAAGTGTTGTATCATAAGTTAACGTCATAAAACTAAAATTTATTTCAAACCTTTATAAAGTAATTAAAATGCTTTATGTAAATACTATTATCTTTTTTAATTCTGTTAATAAATATATTTAAAAAAAAAAAAACAAATAGAGGGAGATGTTTTTTTTTTTTTTTAAATTAGTCAAAATGGATTTAAAATAGAATATTATGTGCGTCACTAAAATAAAAGGCTATTTAATGAGTTCATTATGTTAATTAGAATTAATTAAATATAGGAAGGTGGTGGTATTCAAGTTTGAAATCATGATATTTATATAATTAGTTGCAATTATTGCAACAAAGAAAAACATAAATGAACAAAGCAATCAAATGTTTATCTTTTGGGGGGAAAACATTAAGGCTTGCTTAATCATGTTATCCTATAACTACCACTTTATACCTTAAAATAAGCTAACCATATGGATTCACTCTCTCTCTCTCTCTCTCTCTCTCTCTCTCTCTCTCTCTCTCTCTCTCTCTCTCTCTCTCTCTCT
>NC_036656.1:4844844-4846427 GCF_002806865.2 Cucurbita pepo subsp. pepo | reverse complement strand
CTCTTCCATTTTACCTGTCGTTTGATATGACATCTCACAATTTCAAGCGTATTGCTGACACATCACTCGTTTCTCTTCCATTTTACCTGTCGTTTGATATGACATCTCACAATTTCAAGCGTATTGCTGACACATCACTCGTTGTTTAGCTCTAATATCATTTGTAACAACTCATACCTATTGTTAGCAGACATTGTGCAGTTTAACTTGTTATATATCGCTGTCAGTCTCACGATTGTAATACGCGTCTATGAGGTAGAGGTTTTCACACCCATATACAGAATTCGATCGTACCTTATATTTCACCCAACCTAAAATCTATTAATTTTTGCTAATTAATAACAAATTTGAGCTGAAACCATCCAATCATAGCTCGACAATTAAAATGTATACTTCATAGCGTCGTATTTATAGAAGAAATAAAAATTTAAAGGTGTTATTTAAAAAAAAAAATGTAAAAGCGTTCAACATTGATATAATTGTTTTTCTTTTTCTTTTATTTACTTTTAATCTACATCATATATTTTTTTTTTGGCTTCATATTTTTGTATAAAAATTAGAATAAATGAATGTAAATGTGAATATATTGGTTGAAAAAGTATCTCCAATGTCAATAAAATAAAAGGGACATAAAATGATTTGGCTCCACAACCAAGAGAAAAAAGAAAATGCATTATTTATCTCTTTAATTTCTACCATGTGGTCCAACAATGCTAATCATTTTATATACAATCATAAAAGAAATAAATTAAAATAAAATACGTGACAAAGCAAAGTTTGGAATTCGTGTGGCACGCACGATATTTATTAATTATTTAAATCACATTTGACCATAGGGTTATAGTTTATATAAATTGGAAAATTTTACTTTTGGTATATACTACAAGTTTTATTATATAAATTCAAATTTATTATTTAAATATTTCTCATATCCTATCTTATCTTATTAGGTTAAAATGTCAATTCAAATATAGAAAAATATGCGCAAAATAAAATTAAAAAAATGCAATATTATATCACCCTCTTGAATTTTAATGTTGAAATTTATAAATAAGTTAAAAATGTGACGTTACAATTTATATACTAGCAAAAGTATACTCAACTCGTATATGAATTTTCATATATTAAGGTTTAGTAAGTATATTCTTAAATCAATAGTTATTATTTGTCTGAATTGAATATTAAAAAACATTATGAATAGAGGTTAGATTAAAATGTGTGACATGGAATGATAGAGGCCAAGATTTTGTTAATAATTGGACAATTGGAGGAATGTGAATTGATGGGGAATTGTTTTCTTGGAATTTGTGACCCAACAGCCCTCCATGTGTCTGTTCAGCTGAGTCACTTTCTTCACACTATTACATTAACAACGGACCAAAATTCTCGGACATGTTTTTTTTTTTTTTTTTTNAAATAGCATTAGATTCCATTAAGAAAATGGTTATAAATATTTATAGAATTTATGGTTTTTTTTAAAAATAAAATAAAATAGGGATATAGCTCAATTAATTTAATTATCTAAAATGAAATTCAGGGTTTTTTTTTTTTTTTTTTTTTTTTTTTTTTTTTTTTTTTTTTTT